>NC_072480.1:72572500-72872500 GCF_027574615.1 Eptesicus fuscus | reverse complement strand
CTGAGACCTAGAGCACAGGCTCCCCATTATTTAGCCTCTAGCATTAATTTTTGTACATCATAAGTAATATTACATTATAGATCCCTGTTTTCTAGTTAACCACAAGCCGTCTTAACTCTTAACTATTGCAAGTCTTTCCTTGGCCTCCAAACCCTTTCTTATCTGGGTACACTATTACATCTACCCTTTCTCTTTACACCTTTGCTTCACAAGTTAAGCAAGGCTTCTTATAGGGGTCCTGGAACTTCAGCTTCCATATCTTTACATCCGAGGCATCCTCCTGCAGAATGCCCATCTCCATGTTCTGAAGTCCCATTCCATCTGTAAATCCCAATTCCATAGGACCCCATCATGCAGAAGTCAGCTTTCTCATGTAGCTTTAGCCTATGTATATTGTACAGCCTTGACTGCTGTCTGCTGGCAGGGTCATCATTTATGGTTTTTTGGTGTTTTTTGCAGCCCTTCTGAGCTGTAAATTACCAAGAACATAGCTTAGTCTTGGTCATATTTTAATACCTTTCTGTATTTGTCATGATATTATGCCCTCAGATGCTCAATGACACTGCTAAAGGGACAGAAGGTTGACTCCTCTGTTCTCACCTTGGTTTAATTGCTCACACCATATCTATGTCTCTGAAACAGTGCCAATAAGAGCAAGAACAAGCCACACACAAACTTTCTTTTTCCTTTTAGTCTCTACACAAAAAGTATGAAGTGAAAATTAGGGCATTGAATGCTTAAAAGTCCTTCATTCAATAAATAATATTTATGGTGCATTGACTGTTCACGTACATCAATGTATACCACCCACACCACTCTATCCTCCCCCCTCCCCCCGCAATCCGTGTTCTTATTAAGCTTATTTTCCAAGAAGGGGGAGGCATATAATGAAATATACACATAATAAATATGTTACAATATAGTAATATATGATAAGTGCTGTAGAAACAAGACAAAAATTAAATCAGGTGAAAGAGTAAGGAAGGTGCCAGGGGGTGATGAATCTGCAATTTTAAATTGTGTGGTCTGAGTGAGACAGTCTAACAATTGAGAGAGAGAGAGCAATTGAGAGAGAGAGAGAGAGAGAGAGAGAGAGAGAGAGAGAGAGATCAGTTAAGCTTGCATTTAATGTTACAATTGTTCAGGGGTGTATAGAAAATAATTACTATTTGGAATGTAATTTATAAATAAGGTTTGTTGGGTTTTGAACATAATTTAACTGTATTTTTTTCTGTAGCCCTACATTATAACTCTCCTAGAGATAATGAAGAAATTAATTGAATAATGTAGTAGGGTTTTTATTATAAAGGAGAGATTTATAAATCCTACAATAAAGGGCTTTGAATCTATCTTAATTTTCAAGCAAGGATCCAATTATCTAATATTTATCTAATGCATGTATTTGAATGAATTCTTTTTTTAGTCATCTTTTTCATCTGTTATCTCATCCATCTGGATGTTGTTTTTCTAGTCAAATTTCCCTAATTTTTTAACTGATCTTTCTAACTGCTTATTGTTTTTGTGGTAAGTAACTTTCATGTTAGAAAATAACATTTATATTAATTGCATTGCATGTCACCATAGTTCTTTAGTTAAAAGTATAAAAAGTTGATTTTCAAAACAAATAAACACATATGAAAAGCCATGACAATTGCCATTTTCACTGAAATTTTTATTCAAATAGTTGTAGATTCACATGCAAATGAAAAATAATATAAGGACACCATATGCATAACCTTTACCTAGATTCCTCCAAGGCTGACATTTTGCAAAATGATAGTATCATATCACAACCGGAATGTTGGCACTGACACAACCCACCAATCATATTCAGATTTCCTCAGTTTCTCTTGTATTCCTCTGTACAGCGCACAAGTGCACTATTTTCCAAATATCTATAGATAGTCTCATGACCAATAGACTATAAACTCTATTCAATCGTTACTGAATTTATGGTAGCTTTTGTTACATGTTTCCTCAAAGAGTTATTTTCAAGCAGAAAGATCCCCTCCCCTCCATCTTACACACACACACACACACACACACACACACACACACACACACACACACACTCACAAATTACCCAGCCCTGAGAAACAGACTCAGTAGGTCTGGGTGGGAGGGAAGGCGGGGGGGATTGTAGTTTGGGAATCATAGACCCATGCATTATTTCTTACCATCTACTCACTTGCACTCCTTGAACAATTGAATTGCTCTCCTGAATGTCACCAGGGACTACATTGTTGACCAGTTTCATGATCTTTCCTTAGCCTGGTTGTCCTCTCCCATCTCTGCAGTATCTGACCCAGCTGACAAACTCTCCCCTTCCAGGAAGCCCCTCACCCACAGATGCCTGTTACCTTGTGTTCACTTCTATTTTCCATCCTCTCTTGCTTCCACTGGCTCTTCTCCTCCTCCCAACCCTTAGATGCAGCTGTTCTCCTGGGCTCCTTCTGTGACACTTGTTTCTGAATCTGTTCTCTCCTGGGTCCATCACTTCCATTTCTAAGGTTTCAACCTTCATTTCTAGGCAAGTGATCCCTAAATCTCTGGTTTAATCTCTTGGACTGCTGAACCCCAGTATATCATTCTCAACTGCAAGGTGTCCCTCTCCATCGGAACACCTCCTCTTGCTTTTGACATAAACCACTCAAAACCTTTGAGTTCAATCTTGCTTTCAAATTAGCTCCTCTCTTTTTCTGATAAGCCCTGCTACCCGCCCTACCCAGTTTCTTATCGGAAGATCACCCTGGAAGCCTCTTCATGCTAATCCTCCCATCCTCTTTGCAGAGCCTTTCTCCTCTCTTCTCTCTCCCTTCCCGTTACTGTCATCAATGCCACTGGCCTTGGGCCTCATTGATTCTCAGATGGACCATGCCTTTCACTCTCAATCCTTTTTCTCTACCTCTGGTGTTTGTTTCTCCAATCCATCCTTGCCAGCTTCAACTTTCTGAATGCAACTCAGAACATGATACTTCCCAGGCAAAACCTTGGCTTCAGCCAAAGTCCTCGCCCTCTTGGTCAAGGCCTCTCACTCCAGATCTGGTAATAGTTTATATGCCTCATTCTCTAGTCAGATTGGTGGATGCAACCTGCCTTTTCTCAGCTTGCTGCTTTTCCCATGTTTGTCCTTTCTCCAGCCCAAAACTGCCATAAGAATTTATTGTTAATTAACAAACACCTTTATGACCCTTTATTACATGCCAGGCACTCTTACAAGCATCTAACAAGTGCTAATGCATTTACTCTTTATAACACTCCAATGTAAGTGCCAATATTATCCCCATGTTACAGAGAACACTGAGGTAGAGCAGCAAATAGCTTGGCCAAAGTCACCCAGTTCGTAAGTGGCAGAGCTGAGGATGGAAAGAGAGCCACACTAGTACCCACTACAATACTAGTAATGTAGGTTAGGTTTTGGCAGCTACTCTGTTTAATGCAGCCAAAGTTCTGTATACTTAAATGTGTAAGAAGAAAAAAAAAACTTTCCCTAAGTTGCCACCCCTGACAGCTGTCCTGGGACCACATTAACTTGGAGATATTGTTCAACAACGTGAACAATATCACTCTGCCAAATTAAAAAAATAAACCAACAAATTTTGCTTGGAGAGGGGGTGCTAAAATCAGAACCCCTAAGCCCTCGCTGGTTTGGCTCAGTGGATAGAGAGTCTGACTGCGGACTGAAGGGTCCTGGGTTCGATTCCTGTTCAGGGCATGTACCTCGGTTGCAGGCTTGATCCACAGCCCTGGTCAGGCCCATGTGGGAGGCAACCAATCAAGGTGTCTCTCTCACATCTCTCTCTCTCTCTCTCTCTCTCTCTCTCTCTCTCTCTCTCTCTCTCTCTCTCTCTCTTCTCTTCCACTCTCTCTAAAACATCAATAGAAAAATATCCTCAGGTAAGGATTAACAAAACAAAAAAATAAATAAATAATTTAAAAACATCAGAACCCCTTTGTTAAATTCCAATTCTGAAACTCGCAAGCTAGGTGTATATTTCACCACTGGTGAATCAGGTGTGATAGCATGACCATCTGGTTGGGGGTGGGGAGCTTCAGGGCGGTGATACTGGTCAAGCAGCCATACCAGCACTTGGCATGCATAGACACTTCACTTATCATCATTATATGGTGTTCAACAACGTGAACAACATCACTCTGCCAAATTAAAAAAATAAACCAACAAATTTTGCTTCTAATTTTACAAGAGTATTTGAAGTTATTATTCCCAGTGTGAACCAAATCTGTTCATCTGGCATACTTGTGTGTGTGTGTGTGTTAATATTACAAATCATTCCCTTCTTTACTTTTAATTTTGTAATTGGGGTCAATAGAATTAGATTGCTAATAGTCTTTACCAAACTATCATGAGCCTTCAGGAAATAATCTGGAGGTTTCTGAGAGACCCAGGTACACAATTATAGCCAGATTATATGTGCTGTGATTCTTGTTAACTCTATTTTTACACTGGAATGGCAAGAGGACATGACTTCACTTTTGCCCTGGCAGACATTCTTGAAACAATTTTACCAAATAAAATATGTTATTTTAAACATGAGATGACTGATAGTGACAGCTCTGACTCAGCTCTACTCTTCTTCAAATAATATTGGCAGCTCAGCTCACCGGAGCAGCTATTCACTGTGTGTCTACTTTGTGCCAGGTGTGCCATATATGAATAAGACTTGGCCTTCACTGGAAGAAGCTGGACTCATGAGCAGATGATTGCCACGGAGCGTGGGAAATGCACATGACCCTCCCAGCAGGCAGTGCTCAGCCCACTGTCCTTTTGTCTACATTTCAACTCTGCACACCCCCTCTTGGGATCCCTTGTCAGTTTCTGCCTTCCCTAATCTGTCTACCTTCATCTGGTTCTGTGTTTTAGAGACCGGGATTCAAGCCTGGATCTCCCAACTCCTGGCTATGCGCTGGGATCGGAAATCACAGTTCTTAACATTTAAGGAGCACTGGGGCTCACAACTTCATTTTATGTGTCTCAAATTTAAGCTATAAAATGCTGTCAACCTCCATTTGTTTATTCAGCACACAAGCGTTACATTTCTACTGTGTGGCAGGCATTTTTCCTAGGTCCCAGAAGCTAGGGAAAGCTGGGGTGAACCAATCAGAGACCACTGAGATGGAGACCAACCAAGGAACCAGCAGAACCCTCCATCAGTCTGCACTGTGCTCCTTCCTTCAAGTGTTGCCACGCTGGGTAATTTCCGTGATTATGGTCAGCAGGATGTGGAAGGAATTCGTTTGTTTATTTCCTTTTGGTGGACAAGAGTGTTGAGGATTAGCCTCTCCAGGAGGCACTTTAAGAGCCAACAGGGCACTGCTTGGGGTGGTCACAGTCAGCTACGCTGTGCCCTGTGCTGTGCAGAGGTGAGAAGAAGGGGAGGAGAGGTCAGAAAGCCAAGAGGAGCTTATACATGGATCAAAAGGCAAGAATAGGCAGACATTTGTGCAAATAATAAAGCAGAAACCAGGGAACTGGGTGAGTTTTAACATAGTTGTGGCCCTGGGAACTGTAATTTTTGTTTCTTTTACCTGCCATGGCACAGTGGGGTGCATGAGAAAGGGTAGACCCACTGAAATGCCTGAGAACTGGGGAAAAATACAGTCTCTGTTGTCCATTCATATTCTCATTTTCTTTAGGTCCACTTCATGTCTTCAAGATCTGGGGCTATAGAAACACCATGCCATTTCCCCTGTTTATCTGTCCTTGGTGCCTAAGCAATTAAGAAACATAATTTCTTACTCAACACTTACTGGTGTGGAAATCGGGGATTGGAGCCAGGGGCCTCTGTTGCCACCAGGGCCCGGGAAATGTGCATAATGGAACACAAAGTCAGCCGTACCCAGGTTGAGAAATCCGCTTGCCTACACATCCACTCAAGTTGGTCAGGAAGCCCTCTCCTATGGATAGCAAAGAGATAGTCCCATGACACTAGTTAACTGAAAACACATTTCATTGAGTTGGGGATTTGTTATGAAATATACAAACGTGCGTGGTTTCCAGGCCAAAGTTATTCAAACAACTAAGGTCTTGGCTAAGTTGGCAGTTCCTTCTAGTTGCCTCTGAGTTTCACTGCAGGTTCATTAAAACAAAAACTCAAAAGGGACATGTGAATTGGCCAGGAGACTGGGAAAATGAGGTCCTCTAGAAAGTTTCATTATAACATTGGGTCCTGGTCCAAATCCCAGTGACCTTTGCCTCAAAAGAGATTATTGCCTAAAAGTAGTACGTTAAGGCTTTGTGCAAAGGTATAATGGATAAGGAAAGTAATTTCTGTTTTCATTTCCTATTTGCCCCTCATTTATTTATTCCATTTTATTTCTTTTGAGATATGATTTAGCTATCATAGCACCCACCCTTTTATAAAGTGTTTAATTGTCAATTGTTTAATATATTCACAATGGTGTGCAACCATCACCACTATCTGATTCCAGAACATTTACATCACCCCAAAAGGAAGCCCCTTGTCCATTTAGCACTTCCCATTTCTCTCTAACCTCAGCCCCTGGCAACCACTAATCTATTTTCTGTCTCTATTAATTTGGGCATTCTGGATATTTCAAATAAATGGAGTCATACAGTATATGGCCTTTTGTGTCTGGCTTCTTTCACTTAGAATGATGTTTCAAGGTTCATCCATGTTGTAGTGTGTATCAATACTTCATTTTTTTATGATTGAGTCATTTTCCATTGTACAATATAATGCATTTTCTTTCTCTATTTTTATAATAAGGAGATCTTTTTAAAAATATACCAATGCAATATGCTGTTTTTTAATGTACTCATCCTAACACAATAATATCTGCGATGTTGCCCATCAATGCTCCTGTGTTTCTTGAGTGAATTTTTTTGCTTCCTCAATGATATTACATTGCTGTTTTTATCCTGCCTGGGTTCTGTCTATTTTGTTGGTTTGAAAGTGGCTTTGACCATGCCCTTAGGTGACTGTTGCTGGTCTGCAGTTGTTATTTTCCTGTTTCCCCAAGGCTGTGCTTTCTGGACAGAGGAAACACAGGGTTTTCTGAGAAACACATTTGCTAGCTACCGTACTCAGGCAGCACATAATTTTCCCTGAGTTGAAAGCCAGCTACGGTGGAGGGGGAGGGGGAAGGTGTGTGGGAGAATGAAAAGAACCAATCTTTTGTGTCTGATAGTCTTTCAAGACATGAAACAGAGTCCCCAAAAAGACCTTGGTGACCCTGAAGATTCTATTTCCTCCCTTCCATTCCCTGAGCCTTACAAGTTCACATCATGTGTTGTTCTGAGGCTGAGTACCTGGTGGGGTCCACGTGTTTAATAACCCGTGGACGTGCTCTCACCTTGGCATGGCTAGGGACTCAACCGGACCCACTCAATGCAACATCACATCAGATGTGGGTGTTGGGCTGAGTGGGGCAAGGGGAGGGGTAAGGTTGGGTAAGAAGAGACAGTTGAGCCAAAGCCACTGCGTGTGCTCCAGCTGGCTCCATAGGTCACATCACCCACCAGGGGGAAGATGTGTAATTGCAGGCTGTAAGGCCAGCATCCTCCATGGGTTTCCAGAGGAGCAAACATTCTCCTTCCTTCCACCCTCGGCCATGCTGCAGCCTCCTACACTGTTTTGTGGACACAGCCTGGAGCAAGGAAAAGAGGAGATGGCTCCTTCAGTGCAGGCTTGCATGTTGTTCAACCTTTCCTCTCTCTTCCCAGTTTAGCCCACCGTGCAGCACATGTTCAGCAAGAGCTTGCTGTGTCATTTTTGAAGTCTGCCATGAGGATTTTCTGCTTTTGAGTGTAGCATTCCCTCCTTTTCGGGGATATATATATATATTTTTTTTTTCCCTATAGTAACAAAATTAGTAACTCAGCATGTCTCTGAGGATGCCTGGACAAAGAAATTCAGGAGATCTAGCAGAGAGATGCTTTTTCCAATTGTTTCATACAGAGCAGAGAACATAGAGGCAGGCCTATGGTTGTTATTTAAGTGGTAAATATTTGTTGGATTGAGGTTTACACGATTTTTTAAGACCTACTTCAAAACAGCATGGGAGGGAAAACTGTCCTTATTATGGGGGCTGTGGATCTGGGCTGTGGGGAGACTCAACTTGCTGAATCAATGAAGGAACTGCCAACTAGTGTTTGGCCTTGGATGGCCTTTCAAAGTCTCTCTCTGGTAGAATTTAGGATGCGAGCTTCTCCCTCAACTTCTGGATTTATTTTGTGATAATTGGCTCGGGGAATGTCACCAGAGATTGAGTCTGACCTGACCCTTAGTTTCCAGCTGATGCGAGATGGACACTGTTGGGGCTTGAGCTCACCCCAGATACTCATTCTCCTCGAGACAGTGAAGGAGGATGGGAAGTCCAGCCAAGCTACTATTCAATCCTTCAGCAAATCCTAGGATGTGAGATAGTGCAAGCCCCTGCCCCCAGCAGGGCTGAGCAGGTGGGCCTTGAGCCGAAGATGGATCACCTGTTCTGTGTGCCTTCACTTGCGCACTGGGGAAGGATGCCATTGAGCACACGAACATCTGTTTAAGATCTGTCCTTAGGAGAGAATTAAAAAAAAAATTTTAAAGACAGCACAGCTTGGAAAAATGGACTCAATAGAGAAGCACTTAAATTCCTTGGATCACCAGGAACAGCAGCCCAGGATGGGCAGGTGCCTGTCTGAACCTCTGAACTGGACACTCTCTGTCTGCTCTCACCCCTGCAGGCAGCCTGGGACAGCAAGCCTCAAGGCTTCTAGCACAAGTAGGTGCTGCCCTAGCGGACAGGGGCCACAAATCCCGGAGAGTGCTAATTGAGCATATGCGATGACATGTTGCTCACCATGCCTTTTTGCTGCATGAAGTGTGATGGTTCCGGTTCCCCAAGACCCAGGAAAGCATGTTCCCAGCCAGGTTCTCATCCTCTAGGAAGGAGCAGAGAGGAGTGACCCATTCTATCCTATTCTTCTAGCCCACCTGTTCTGCCTGCCTAATGGTGCAGAGGGGTTGCACAAGGGGAGCACAGAGGCTCAGTGGAGATGGGGGTGTCCGGGGCCTCAGAGTAGTGGAGGAGGGGTCTCCCGTAACTCACTGCAGATCTCGGGTATAATTAAAATTTGAATTACAACCTTTCATGCAAAAGCACTAGAAAACCGGATCCAAATACTTCATCTCATACCGGCGGGGCCTAATTTTACCTGACAGGTTTAAGCCATTTGGAAAAATATCAAAAGAAAATAAAGAGGGTTATTTTTCCAACATGGTAAAGGCTCAAGTAACGAAGCTTCTCCATTAAACATAGGCATGCCTTTCGAAGGAGAGTCTCCCATCTTTCCAGCTACCTGTGACTATGTTTTCAAAGAAGTATTCTTCCTTCCTTTTTTTTTTTTTTAATTGACTTGTCCCTATTTTTTCAAAGTAAATATCTTCAGGGACATTTATCACATTATCATATCTCTGGTTGGAAGCAATTACATTTTTGACTTGATTTTTTTTTTTTTTTTTTTTTACTTTTAGAAACTGCTCTTTTATTCCCTAATGTAAAATTCTAGCTTCAAAGTAAATACCTAGTCAGTCAACACCAAATAAGGGGCCGGGGGGAGGGCGGGGGGAGAGAAAAAAGAAACAAAACCCAACAGCCTCACAAAGCCATAGATTGTAGGGACTTCTAATCAGGTTTCAGAAACTGCAGTCCAAACAGGCATTCCTAACATATTCCAGGCAGCTCTGACCTCCAGGCACTTAGCAACGCACAGTCTTTTGAATTTGCTTAAAACTATTAAGAAGCAATTAAGTAGTTAAAGGGTCTTTTTCAGCCTGCCTGAGGTTTGGGAGGTGGGCTAAATGAAAGAGAACAGCACAATCGCTCCGCTTTGTCTTCCTTTGAGCTGACCTTGCACGCTAATAAATTCATCCTGTATTTTTCTGCTACTGCCAATTTATGGCCTACAGGAAACTAATCTTGTACAATAACTACCTTCCTGTACTTAGTTCCTAAATAGAGCCAAATGGATTTGGTGGCGGAAGCGCTCCTCCGCGGTTCCTGTGAAACAATGCTGAGCCCACAAGAGCAGAGAGGCCAGGGTGCTCTCACCGACTCCACGGTGTCATTATGTTCTTGTTTTGGCTGCCGTGCACTTAAGCACAGAAAATAAAAAGCAATCCTCCGTGCAGTGCCTCCCACAATGATCTCAACTTCAGACTGGAGGGGAAGATGTGCGTTTGAAACATGCCCATGGACACAGGGCGAATGTAGGGAGTGAGACACACAGACAATCCCCACTGACCTGACACCTTTGATAAGAAATACAGATCTGCTCTGTGATTTTAAAAAATAATCACAAAGAGAGAATTTTGTAATGAGCTGATGAAAGAATGGTGTCCTTTCAAAATCAAACGTGTTATTTTGGAGGAGGGAGAGAGGGAAAGGGAGAGGAAGAGGAAGAGGGAGAGGGACAGGGACAGGGATAGGGACAGGGACATGGACAGGGAGAAACTTGCCAACATTAATTCAGTAGTAGTTTACAATCAGGTTGAGACAGACATGGACTAAAACAAGGGAATGTTGCCGAATGGCAGGATAAGCTGTGTGATACCTTGTCAGAGTCTCCAACAACCGAGCTGTGAAAACTCACAGTCTGTCCCTTAATGAAACCAAAAGCCCTTAATCTGTGATAAGTGCAGGGCTCCGCCGTGTTGCTGCTTCTCTGCTTTTCTCCACACTGATCTGATGACTTCATGTCCTCATCGATCCGAGCCGTGTGTACAGAGTCCACTTCCTGTGTTAATGTGGAGTGTTGTTCTAGAACTGTAAGGGAGCCACTAATGCAAAGGGAGGTGGAGTTTTCTGTAAAGGCCTGAAAATATGGCCCTGCCAGAGACAAAAGGAGGGCATGAATAATGCAGCTGGGTCAGAGGCCACTTACCTGCGGAGCTTTTAAACCCACAGAGGAGGGACCCCAGGTAGGCCTACTGGATTGGAACCCCTTGGGCCCAGCCTAGGATCTGTATTTCCCAAAATTTCCACAGGGGACAAACTGGGTTAGCACCAGGGGTTGAGAAGGAGTGCCTTTGGCCATTAAATATCTCAGATATAGTGAATAACCTGTGGCCTCTGTTGATGACATAATCTTTCTTGTGAGGATTAGGGATACTGAATAAAAGGTAAAAATGCTTGATATATGTTAGGTGATACAATAAATGTTTTAAAAAATACTTATTGTGGAGACTAGGCAGTATTGTCGTCATCACTATTAATATCACTAGGTACACTGTATGATTCAAAGGGTGCTTTTGAATTGTGGTCATCCTACGTGGGGTTGGATCAGAGGAACTGAAGGTTCCCGAGTGGGTTGGAATGAACAAGGCAAGGATATTGAAAGTGGCTAATAAGGAGATCAAAGAAGTAACTTTGTTCCTAATTCATTTAATAGCCATTCCACCTCATGCTTCTAAAAGTAACTAGGATAAATAATACTTATGCCTTATGTCTTGACAGCATTTTATATCTTATATATTCACTTATATCCCTCATCTACTTTAAACATTTAAACCTAAACACGAAGCAGAAAAGTCGTGAATGTCGAAGAACATTCTCCAGATTCCAAATTGGTCAGAATGGCTCCCAAGTTTTAATCAAGAAAGAGTAAAACATCAAGGTTTGGCCTTCCTTCCTCAAGATGACTAGACACCACAAAGGAGCAGGGGAAAACAGCTGAGGAAAACAGGGTTCAAGAAGAGAGAAGCCCTCAACTCTGACTCACAGCTAGTTGTGGAGGCTGCATATTTGGGATCATCCCTTGTAATTTCAGCCTTTCATTTCCTGTCCTAAGACATGTTGCAACCGTGTTTTTAGTTGAATTGAAGGGCATCATGTCCAGAGAAGCTCCCTGCAGAGTTCCCCCATGTTGGCTCCTTGGGAACATCGAACTTCTCTGTCTCCATCCCTCTGCAGCATGTGGTCATGTGGAAGGCCCTCCGTGCATGTTGGGGGATGAATGGACAGGAGACTTGATGAAAGAACACCATGGGGCTGTCCCCAGAACCAGAGCCGTCCCCAGGCCCTTCCTTCCCTCAGATCTCAGCTTCCCTCTGCTGTAGCATGTGGTGCTCAGCCCACACTCATCTAGACATCAAGGGGATATCCCGGGTCACAACATCAATACCCACATTAAAAAGAGATGGCCTGGCAGGTGAGCGGTGTGGGGGAAGAACAAATGGTCCTCTACCCCAAAGGTCCTTCTGGCTGGTCTAATAATCAAACAGACATGAGAAAAATAAGCAAATTTAATACTTACGTATGTATGGGAACCCCGCATATATGAGAGAGTCAGAGACCCCACATGCAAGACATGTTCAGAGACAGAAAGGGGACATGGCTATAGAAGGCATCCTGAGCTAGGGATGAGGTAAGATGCCTTGGGGGCTTCAAAAGGTTATTTCAGGATGATAAGAAGAGCAGATCTTTAGTAAATAGAAGTTTGCTCTGAATGATAGGTCAAAAGAAGGTATCTCTGATTATCTCTTATGGGAAAGGCCTCTAATTCAAATTCTTTTAGGTAGTTAGGGGGTCAGGCAGAAGTTTCTCTTGAGCCTGTGGCTAAGGTTGCCGTTAGTTCAAAACAATCTGCATACCACAGAGCACATCTTGGGGTGATTCGTTCTGCACCCCCACAGCAGCAGCAGCCCAGCCATGGAGCTGTGGTCATTGCCATGTTCCTCCCCTATATATATATGGGAGTGTCCTCCAGGCAGGGTCATCAGTTATGGAGACCGTCCTAACAGATATTGACTCTATGTTTAGCCCTGAACATTGCATTATTTATATATTGGTGGAAGGGGGGAGGCTCAAGAAGAGCAAGGATGCTGAGTCCCCCAATCTGAGCACCCCTCATCTTGAGCAAACTGGGTATGAGGTTTGAATTTCAAGACAAGATATGACTTGACATGCTTAAAGGTGACAAATCTGGGGTCGACCTAAAGCCCAGAAAGAACGTTGGGAAGGTTGGGAAAGAGGAAGGAATGCTGTCTGTGTCCTGTCTGTGAGAGAATTGAGCCGAAGGCTGTCACCACGGGCAGTGGAGGTGGAACCTAGGAACCTTGTCCCACTGCCTCAAGCTGCTTAAAAGATAAGTTGTACTGAAATGTGCTCACTTGACTTTTGCTGCAGGGACAAAGACTGTGTCAATGAATGCAAGCCCTTAAAAAAGGCCCTGAAGGTCAGGGGAGTGCAGGGCTCAGAGAGTAGCTACTCAATGAGAAAGCTGCTCACCAACTGTGTGACAGCAGGCAAGCCCCCAAGCATTTCTTTATCTTAGGTTCCTCATCTATGAGAGGATAATTGTCCCCTTTGTAGGATTACTATGATGATTAAATAGCTGAGGGACCTTCACCAGGTTATTTATTTATTTATTTTTATATTGCTATGTATGTAATTGACATATAATATGTTAGTTTCAGGTATAACAACCACCACCATATGCCAAGTTATGTAACCTTCCTGAGCCTCAGATTTTAAATCTCCTGTGGGGGTACTAATTATACTCACTTTGAAGAGTGGTTGCAATGGTCACATAAGATAGTATGAGGACAGGATTTGGCACAGAGCATAAATGGTCCTTCTAGTTATTTTTAGTGTCGCCATTAGTCCCGGTCCTAAGATTCCCTGATCCCTTCTCATTGGATGCTCATCTGACTGGATTCCAAGGACAGATATTTCTTGACCCACTCTGGTAGAGCCAGTCAGCCTTTGTCGATTCTCCTGGGTTGGCAGTCGGCAGACATCATCTGTTGGTGTCACTGTCCTTTATTTAGGACACTGGCAAAGGGCACAGGCTTTCATCACTGTGCACAGCACTGACATTCTACAGCATGCCTGTGTCATTCCAGCCAGCACGCATGTGACCTGGGAACCACTCCTGGTCACTGCTAGAGAGAGTGGAAATAGGACGTCCAGGTGGGTGTAGAGGCTGCGAGGGGTTCCGGGGACTTATTTTTATCAGAAATTTTTATCCCCTCTTCATGCATCAAGGTATTACCTATAGAAAGCCTAAAAGAGTTTTTAAACAATTATAAACTACTGATAGAAAATTTGCAAGTATAACACAAATAAATTCTTTCCCTGAATGTTTTAAGAACAAGTTGCCTACATGATGTGCTGTAACCCCTGAGTATTTTAGTGTGTATTTTCTGAACATAGTAATATTCTCTCACATAACCACAATAGAGCCCACAATATCAGAGAACTAACAATGATACATTACTACAACCTAAATCTCATGCCACACTCACGTTTGCCCTGAAAATGTCCTTTAAAACAAGAGGGCCAACTTCAGAACCACCCGTTATATTTAGTTGTCATATCTCTTAACCCTCACCATCCTGGAAAAGTTCCTCAATCTTTCTTTGACTTTCATCACCTTGGCACTGTGGTGATTACAGGCTGGTATTTTGGGGAGATTTGGGGCCTGCCCAATGCTTCCTCATGACTAGGTTTTGTTCATGTGTCTGGCGGGAAGGACACAGGAACGATTTGTCGCATTGGTGATCGTGTTCACTTACTGCTTAATGGGGGTGATGTCTGCTGACTTCTTTACTCCTTTCCCCAATGTAACTAACATGCACTGGGTGGAGAGCTATGTTAACATATCCTGCTCCTCCTCCAGAATTTAATTTATTTGTTTCTGTATTTCCCTCTATCAGTGGCTTCATGGCTTCCATTTCATCCAGTGGATCATAATCTTTTTTTTTTAAACATATTTTTTTATTGATTTCAGAGAGGAAGGGAGGAGAGAGACATAGAAACATCAATGATGAGAGAGAATCATTGATTGGCTGCCTCATGCATGCCTCCTACTAGGGATCGAGCCTGCAACTTAGGCATGTGCCCTTGACCAGAATCAAACCTGGGACCCTTCAATCCACAGGCCAACACTCTATCCACTGAGCCAAACCAGCTAGGGTGAGTGGATTATAATCTTATTATAATCACTTACCTTGACACTCAAATGTTCTCAGATTTGGGAGAATGTAAGAATAGAATCCCTTCAAACAGGCCTGTGTCATTATTCTTTAAGTACTTCTTTACCATCTAGCTTGACAACAGGCTTCAGACTCATCTCAGCCTTTCCTTGTCCTGGACAGTAAATCAGCCAGTTCTCTGAGGAGCACTGGTTCTTCTGAGAGGAGGAAGGGATTTAGAAGCCAAGATCTGGGTGCTAGTTATGATGATCTCAGTGGACAGAGCTGGTGAGTGTGTGTATGTACACACACATTTGCATCTGTGTTTATATTGAAAACCACTAGTTCCCCCCAGTTCCTCCAGTTCAAATCTAGCTCCACAGCTGTCAACCTTGTCTGTATTTGTAACTTCCTGTGTCTTTGCTTTCTCTTCGTATAATGACCCATTTATTGGATGTGGACCCACCTTAATCCAATATGACCTTTTCTTACTTAAAGTTACATTTGCAGAGACCCTTTTCCCAAATAAGGTCACATTTTGAAGTTCTGGGTAAACATGAATTTTGGGAGGACTCTATTCAACCCAGCACAGGTGCCACTCAAACATGGGGACATCTATTTTACCAGAACTCTGTCCTGCTCTGGTTTCAAATACCAATTATTAGACTATGTTGTTACATCAAGCAATGCTCCCTAGTCCAGTGCAAAATGAAAAAATGACCATCATAGACCATTACATTGATAGAACAATAGAGTGATTAATAGGTCGAGATAACTTTTCTAAGTTACTAATAGGTCGAGATAGCTTTTCTAATTATCCTCTTTTGGCAAGAACCGGCCTTTATCCTGGTTTTGTCCTTCTTGTTTCTTTTTCACATTAAAATGTATTTTTTAAAAAAATGAAATGATGGTAGTATTTGATAGGGAGGGATATAGGAAATTGTCTTCATTTTAAAAGTTGTCTTGAACTGGCAACTCTAACTCTGTCTCTCTTTCTTTTTTTCTTTATTGACCATGTCCATCCCTCACCCCATTTTAGTTCACTGATCTGTGAAACCTGGGTCTGGGAACCACAACTTTATGGCAATTATTTATTTGTACATCTGTTACCCTCTACCTGATGAGCACTCCTTGAAAGTAGAAATGGAATATTTTTTTACTTTTATTTCTTCACTGTTCAGCCACTGTCTAGCCCATCATGTTCACCGAAGGAAGAAATAGATGATGAGTGGGCACAGGAAGTGGTGAGGATCTTCAGGCCCTGACCGCATGGCTACTTTTAAGAGTATGGATACCTTGGAGCAGTACCTGAGAGTGAGGCCAGCAGAGTTCTGGTTGTACAAGAAAGAGTGCAACATGTTGCTTTTATTAAATTTCTCCATAGAGTGCAGCCTGAGTCTGGTTAGTCATGCTTGGCTTTCTGGTGAGACCATTCATTTAGGAAAGGGTACTCAGGTAACTAGGGTAAAAGCACCCAAGCATTGCCTGTTTACTCTTTTTCCCAACGTGGGTCATGACAGGACACCGTAAGAGCTAAACCACAATTACTATGTTGGTCATTTGTGCAAAAATAATTTTTCCTAAACAAGTTGACTTAGTTTTTTGTTTTTGTTTTAAATAGGTATCTTTTTCTCTGAAAAACTCATTGGTTGTATAATAACTTTTAAGAGACCCTCGTAGCTTTTAGAATAAATGTTTCTGTCTTTCCTGATGTGAAAGGAAGAAGGAAAAGAGAATGGGTGAAGGGGCTGGATTAACCTGCCTGGAAGGGTGGGTGAGGCAGGAAGCCAGAGGTTCCAGTTGTAAATAACAGGGGTCCAACAGAATCTGGGACTGGGCGGTGTCTACCTGGAGGACAGGAAACCCATTTATGTGAGCACATCTTTCCTGAGAAATCCTTTCAGAAGGAAAGACTATTCTGTTTTTAACTTCTTTAACTTTTTGCAACTTACACCTGTTTTCAGGGCTCACTGCAAAAATCTCAAGCTACTGTCCCCAGAGCAAGCTGCCTCTTGCCTGGTGTCCACCCTGCAGGCATGCTGCTGCATTCCTTAAAACTCAAGACATTCTTCCTACAAAAAAAGCCACTTACATTCAATCTAGATCAAGCACAACATACAAATAACCAAAAAGAATGAAAAACAACCCATGACTCCCCTGCTCAGAGGTAATCTCAGTTATTATTATTGTTAGTGACAAAATCATACTTTGCATATGACCTTGTAACCTGATTTTCTTCTTTCCACTTAATACTAGTTGAGAAACATGTTTTCCATCATCAAATAACTATGTCCAACACTATTTTGTTAGTTCAGCAATATTCAATTGTGGAATATGTCTTCATTTATTAAGTACTTACCTATGATCATATAAGACTATGTTAATTAGCTCCGTAAAATCCCTCTTTTAAATCTTTGGTAAATTCATATTTTGGATATATATGAAATATATATATATAATTAAATTAATTTTAAATTAATTAATTAATTATAGTTTACACCTGCTTGGAGGACCATTACTATAAAACACTGCAGGTTACAGGTATGTAGAAACCATGGAATGCAAACAACATTGCACACACTTCCTATATTTGTAACAACTAACTTGGTTCCATACTTGAACTGAATGCATTCTGGGGCAACTTCTCCTTCTGGTCCCACATTAAGCTATTGTATGAACTGCAGCCATGACCAGTAGACTCAAAACTACAGTGCTCATTTTGGAACAAATAAAGTTGTTGTTTGATAGCTAGATTAGACTGGTCATCTGAAAACAACAACAACTATGTTATATATTTAAGATTTTTCTCCATTTTCTATGCAACTTGATTCTATCAATGTGCCCTTACTGGAAAGGTTAAACACTGAACATGCTTCGGGGATTGATCTCCTGAGACAAGTGAGTGATGTTTTTGAGTTGTGGCCATCATTGCTTAAAGCAGTGATGAGAAATTATATGAGCTATCATGAAGGAGGGTATGTTTATCTGTACCAACATTCATCAAGGACAAATACCAGATTTGGTTGCAATTTTTCCCCTACTGTTAGCAAGTAATTACCAAAATAAAAACTGAACTGGTGTGAGTGAGTTTGGAATATATATATATATATATATTAAAGTGATGTTCTAAAATTATAGCTGAAGTGAAGTGTATGGGCTCTGGTCCCAGAGCAACGCATTCCCTTCCATGACAGCACTGCTAGAGAGAAATGTGTTTACTCCACTAAGATTTGCTTTTAGGATTTCTGAATTTGTAGCTTGCAGAAGCCCATCCAGAAAGATGAACAGTTTTTAATCCAGTCTATCCCAGTAAGCAAATATATATCACTATGTGTGAGGCATATTGATATCACCAACTTGGACAGATGCACATAAATATGAAAAGAAAGCTTTTGTTTACAGTTTTTGATACAGAGTTTAAGATAAGAGAGAATACAGAAAATGTGCCAAGTTGTGCCCACTTCCTTCTGAATCTCCTGAGACTATTTCCTCTGTCAAATCAAATTACTTTACTTTTAACATAAATGCTTTCATAGGACCTACTTCTTTTAAAAATATAAACCAAAGCTTCACATTGCAAATCTGAGATTTAAAATCCTGCAAAAATGCGGTGTTTGGATTCTGATTGCATAGCAGCCTCAAGCATGAGCCATGGTCCTGTGGCTCATTCAACTCTTGGATGGTTGACTCCATAGCCATCTGCTAACACAGCCAGCGACAAATTCTGTGCTTGTTCATTCTGGTTCTCACCAGTAAAAATGGACAGCCATCTTCTCTTGTATGCATTTCTTACAAAGATGGGATAATGGAAAGGAGAGAGGAGAGGCAGAATGAGAAAGGTGTCTAGTAGGAAATGCACTAGGGGTAAGAAAACTGAGCGATTTGGCAAGGTGAAACTGTAATATCAAAGGGAGTGTTTTGCATGGTAAGAGACAGATTAACTTGCAGAGAACACATTCAACAACATTTTGAGTTTCCTCAGAATTGTAGCTTATCCTGGGGGAAGGTTTTTTAGATCAAAACTAGCCAAGACAGGTGCCATTGGCGAAGGGAGTTTTACCACTTTTGACATCATCATAGACCAAATTCTTGTTCCTACTGTCTGGATTAGCAAAAGTCTCTTTAGATATACAATTTAAAAGAAAATGCAGAAGAGAAATATTTAGTGTGTGCGAAGCAGCCATCTCCTATTTTTCTTCCTTGGGATTTTGGAGAAGCCCAGTGTACTCTGGGTTACTCTGGAGGCGCCCATGGCAAACTACCACTTCTTCCTTCCTGGTTCTGCTCCTCTTCCCGCCCTCTCCCACAGAGCCTCCTTCTGAGGCTTCCAGTGGCTCTCCTTCCCACAAAGGACTTCAAGGTCTTTAGCTGATCAAGCTTCCCAGCCACTGATTCTTAATGCATGGCTGCATAAAGCAACTTGTTAATAATACTCACAAGTGCTAGGCCCCATCCTAAGCTTTTTTTTTCCATTTCATTTCTTATATTTGCCTCTCAAAAGCTGCTATACTTATCTCCCTTTTAGAAAAGAAGAAAAGTCCTAGAGGGGTAAAAATTTACCCAGCTTTTTCATAGGGGCAGCCAACATGCAAAGCAAGACATTTAATTTTAGAGTTTTCTGTCTCAGCCAAGAGGGGAGCCTTGAATGTTTCCTGTGAGTAGGTCTCTGGTGTACTGTGAGGTGGTCCATAAACCAACTTGATCTCTCCCGAAGGCCGCTCCCATCACCCTAATTGGGCCAGAGGGACAGCTGACCATCCATGATAATTTTGATTGTTATGCTTTCTCTGAATACACTGGAGTAACCTGGGACCCAGGGGACTTCCGCCAGGAAGGCATTCCTAAAGAAGGTTCCTGGAAGACCCACATGACTGAGAGTTAAGATGACCCAGATTAATCCTTTTTCAGCTCAACACAGACGCTCAGTGACTCCCCCCCCCCCCGCCCTTCCCATTCTACTCATGATATGCTTTCTCCTGTTATCTATTGCTGCTTTGGGAGATTCCATTGAGAAATCCCTCACTGGTCATTTGATTGCATGTTATTTTTAAATTCAAAAGGAGGAGAAGGAAAAATAAGGGAAATGAAGACATCCTGGGTTTAGAATTTAACTCTTCCCTTGAAATTGGAAACAAGCATGTCATTTATGTTGAAACTTCAGCCTGGCTTAGCTCACAAAACACCATCTATCAAAATTCCTAGCTTACCGAGTCACTCTGCCAGACTCAATTATAGAGTTAATTCCGCCCTAACTGGAAACAGAGATTTGGTTCATTTCCTCTCCAAAATCTCTGGGGATGCCTTTGATACAATTCCAGTGTGTCCAAGTTCAAGCCAGTTCAGTTTGAATCAATGGGCACTTTCTGGTTCATCTTCTATGAATATAGAAACACACACTTAGACACACTCACATCCACTGACACACACCTCACAGTCACACATAGTTACATATGTACACACATGCACTCATTCACATGTGTATGCACACTACACACACACACACACACACACACACACACACACACACACACACACACAGTCCAAGGGCTCCTTCTAGCACTTGGTCAGCATATTTTTAAGAAGGTTCATTCTTCTTCTTCTTCAACATTTGCAAGCCACATTAAGTTTACTTCTTTGCATCCCCCTGCCCCCCACAAGTTGTTATTTTAGGTTGCTGCTTTCATTCTCTTCCTCATTGCAAGAGTTACATTTAGATGATCAGGAACTGACAAGAACAGAACACTGTGTCTTAAGTGAACTCACCACAGACTGTATTACAACATTGCTATCATCAGATCGCTTCCTTAGGCTGAAAGAATTCCTGGCAGTTCTGATATGCAATCAAATTGTGGTTTTAACTCCTCATGCTAAGAATATCATGGGCAGTTTGATATAGCATGCATCATTAGGTGTATATCCATTCATATTGATGTAGAAAAATATATTTGCCCAACTATATAATATATGATTCCAATATTTCTCATTCATTAGCTTCAAGATATTTGCAGTTTTCTGCTTTTTTTGTTCACCCAGATATATTAGGTAAAACTGCATAAAATGATCACTTTTGTAGGTGAAAATGATTGAATATCATCAATGTTATGTCTTATTAAAGTTAAGTTTATATGGTTAAAAATTCAGGTTTAAGAGGTGTCTGACTTTTGACATTTATGTGACAAGCTCAAGACAAAGCACAAAATTTTAAAATGTATTAATTAATTAATGAATTTATGTGATAATTTTCAAAAACAAAAAACATAAATACCTGAACTTTCTAAACAAGGATATATGTTTAATGACAAACTATTGAATATGGCATAAGTAAGCATATACTACAGTAGCAAAATGCAGAAGTATAGGATATGATCTGAGCAGGTATTCACATTTAGTGAAATGGCAGTATATTTAACTTCATTGGTTCTCAAGATATCAATTAAAATAAAATCACAATATGGTCATACAAGGCAAAATGTACTCCTGACCAGGAAAAGCACTTTTGTAAATTATACATAGTATTACCATCAGAGACCCAGAAAGATAGATTAAATAACAATTGCAGAAAGAGCATATGCATATAACTATAATTTACTTGGAAAACAGTAGTTTTGTCTTCCTTATGTGAAGATAATTCATTTTGATTTTAAATGGAGCTCCATTACCAAATCTCATGTGAGCTTTCCTTATAACTGGGATGTTTTATAACATTTTTTAATACTAGTTTTCAAATAGCCAGTTGCTCATGATGTCCAGTCTTCTGAGGAAACATCCAGTGCTTAGAACTGGTTCTTCTGAGAGGGCTCAGGTGACTGGCTGTAGGGATCCCCTAGGACCATGGTCGGCAAACTGCGGCTCTCGAGCCACATGAGGCTCTTTGGCCCCTTGAGTGTGGCTCTTCCACAAAATACCACGGCCTGGGAGAGTCTATTTTGAAGAAGTGGCATTAGAAGAAGTTTAAGTTTAAAAAATTTGGCTCTCAAAAGAAATTTCAATCGTTGTACTGTTGATATTTGGCTCTGTTGACTAATGAGTTTGCTGACCACTGCCCTAGGATAAGCCCCAGGTCTCAGCCTTCTAGGACTGTGGTGCACAAACCTTAGATCTACCTTAGTCCAAATTTCATTTCTGAGAAGGAAAGTTAAATTGTCATTTAACTGGGCATGTCCCTTTCTGACACCAGTTCTAGAGAATTAAATCCTATGTCTTTGGGCTGCAGATGTGGTGTTAATGGTCAAGAATGTGGACCTTGATGTCCAACCTCTTGAGTTCAAGGTCCTTCTTAATTGTGTGACCTTGGGAGAATTATCTAACTTGAGAGGCCATTCCCTCCTGTGAAAAGCTGGGATAACAACAGTCTCTTGTTTGTAGAATTGATGTGGAAGTTAAATTAGAAAATTCATTTTAAGTTTTTAGCACCTTGCCTATCACATGTTGAATACTAAGTAAATGTTTTCTGAATTACTTCCAGTGCTGGGACTTTTAACCCTTTATCTCAGGCTTTTGGCAATAAGGAAACACTTCATTTCCGGCTTGGAAGAGAAAACCATGACTCCAACTTTATGGCAGGAAATACAATCCAAACAATACCATTTTTTTGACTTAGACTTAAATTTCCTCCTTGAGAACTTCACAGTTGCCTTTGCTGAATCTCAGCTGGCTATTACAATAGTGGTTTCCAAAGTCTAGATTCATAAGAGAATCCTGTGCATTTCAAGACATATATAAGAAATATATATATATATATATATCCTTTTTTTATTAGCATGACTGATTTCTTTTCTTGATTTTTTTTTAGACAGAAGAAGGGAAAGAGAGAGAAAAATATTGTTTGCCTCCCACAGGCACCCTGACTGGGGATCAAACCCACAACCTGGATATATGCCCTGACCGAGGATCAAACTGGCCACATTTCAGGTGCATGGGGTGATGCTCCAACCAACTGAGCCACACTATCCAGGGCAGAATATATATTTATGAATGCCAGAATTATCTTGTCCAAATGATCTGAGCCAGGGCTCTAACTATCCATTCTGTCACTTTTTCTACAGAGAGAAATTCCTAATGGGATCAAAGGAAACATTTGGATGTCGAAATTCATTGGTCTTGCAATAGTGTCATAAATCTAAGAGTTGAAGGGAAGGTTCAATATTATTATTTAAATCCCTTCAATGAGACTGAGAAAGGAGAGGGCAGATGTGTGTGGTTATTTCCTTGTAACTTTGCATATTACAGTCTAAATCTTTAACTATTACAGCCTAAATTTTAAAGAAACGGGACATGGTAATAAGCTCTTCTTAATGGCTATTCATTATAACACTTATCGCCTTACCCTGTGGGCAGCAGACCTGACTATTGACCTGACATGCCCAACCTTGAGGGTGGATATTCATTAGGGAGGAAAGGGTAGGGGAATCTTTCTTCTTTGTGCAATTGATAAAAAATAAAAGCCCAAGACTTTGCAGATTCTCCATCTGCAATCACTGCTTGCCATTTTGTTCATTTTCCCTCGCCTTTGTCTGCCTGGCTGGAGGCTGGTTGGAGCTCCACTGTTCAGTTAGTTTCCTGTGCATATTTTCATTCCCGCTTTTGCCTTTTGAAGTGTCTGGCTTCTATTCATCCAGAACACCATCTGAATGTAGCATGATCTTCCTGTCAGGGGTATAAACAATTTCTCTCTGATCTGGTGTCACAAGGCTTAAACCCAGACTGGTCCCCGCGCCTCTGTAATTTGGATTTACTCTAAGTTAATGCCTTCATGGTGCTCAGATCTGGAAGCCATCCAAGAGAGGAGACATACAACCCGTGCAAAGAGCAGACATTCAAAGATCTTTTAAAATGTTTTCCTCTCACAAATGCTTTAAGGAAGTATTCATTTCATCTCTCTCTCTCTCTCTCTCTCTCTCTCTCTCTCTCTCTCTCTCTCTCTCTCTCTCTCTCTCTCTCTTTCTCTCTCCCCTCTTTTAACCTTCCTAGGAAGCTTAGAGTGAAACACCTAATTATTGCTCAGCCTCTGAATTAGTTGATACCTGCACTTTAGGCCCCCATCTGCCTGTTTACAATGCACTTTCCACTTTCCATTCTTCTTCATTTATTTTTTGTATCTTTACATGTCTCAGAAATATTACTAAAATTAGGGAAGCAATCTGATGTTTATCTATATTCTGTAATCTGAATTTATTTATAGATAGTAAATGTCTTGGCTTGTGTTTCCATATGCTTTCTGTTGTAGTTGCTATTGTTGCACAAAAAGCAGCCACAGATAGTAAGTAAACAATTGGCTTAGGCAGTGTTTCAATAAAACTTTATTTGCAAAAAACATATTGTGGGTCATATTTAAGCCTTAGGCAATAGTTTGCAAACTTATGATTTCATGAGCTATGATTCATTAAATCTGGTGTAATTGTTACTAAAATCTACCTTCTCTCATTGTTACCTTAACACTTATAAAGTCTTTGAGTTCCCTGAAGTGAGTGGGCTCTATGCTATAGCCCTGGCCAGTGTAGCTCAGTGCTTAGAGCATTGGCCCATGCACTGAAAGGTCCTGGGTTATATTCCTGGTCAGGTCAAGGGCACGTAACTGGGTTGCAGTTTGCTCCCTGCCCTCAGTTGGGGCTCGTGCGGGAGGCAACTAGTTGATGTTTCTTTCTCACACTGATGTTTCTCTCTCTCTTTCTCTCTCTCCCTCTCCCTCCCTTCCACTCTCTCTGAAAAGCAATGGAAAAAGTATCCTCAGGTGAGGACTAACAAAAATAAAAATTAAAAAAAAAAAAAACACAAAGGCTCCCCTTTCCTGTTATCTAGACTGGAGGTAGCAAAATTATCTTGACTGAAGATTTATTTGTCTACTTTCATCTATACCCTGAAATTTCCCATCCCATAATACCAATAGAATAATCACCAGAGAATTTAAATTGCCAATTTATAATTATTATCATGCAATAAGGGTGTGAGTTCATACCTGTTATGAGGGCAGTTTTAAAAAATCTGTCTGGTAAATCTAGCTAATCAATTCCACTTAACTGAAATTTTTTTCTGTAAGGTTCATTCACCTTTTGTATAGTTACATTCAGAGGTCACTTCTTTGAGAAATGTGCTGTTAATTCTGATATTTTTTAAAAATATAGATTTTAGTTTTTAGAGCAGTTTTAGGTTAATAAAATAATTTACAAAAGGTACAGAGAGTTCCCATAAATGCACAAAAGCACAGATTTTACCCAATGTGATGTCAACTTCACCCAGCCATGAGGTGCCCAGATATTTGGTCAACTATTACTCTGGGCATATCTGAGAGGGTGTCTTTGGATGAGATTAACATTAAAACAGTAGACTGAGTAAAGCAGATTGCCCTCCTTATGGATGAGCCTCATTCAATCAGTTGAAGGCTTGAATAGAACAAAGGTTGACCCTTTCCTGAGTAACAGAGAATTCCTTTGGCCTGACTGCTTGAGAACTGAGACATTAGCTTTTGCTGGGCTTCAAGTCTACTGGCTTTGGACTGGAACTTACATCATCTGCTCCCCTGGGTCTCTAATGTGCTGACTGCAGATCTTGGGATTTGTCAGCTTCCATAATCATGTGAGTCACTTCCTTAAAATCTCTCTCTCCATCTCTATGATCTCTCTCTATCATCTCTCTCTCTCTCTCTCTCTATCTCTCTCTCTCTCTATCTCTACCCCTACCTCTATCTATCTCTATCTCTATACATTCTGTGGATCTTGTTATCTTGTTTCTCTGGGGATCCTTGACTAATACATCCACCATCAACTTCCCCACCAGAAAGATACAGGTGTTGCACTGGATCAATCTGTATTGACATATCATAATTATCTAACATCCATACTTTACATGAGGGTTTACTATTGGTGTTGTATATTCTATGGGCTTGGACAAATGTATAATAATCTATATCCATCATTATAGTGTAAGATAGAATAGTTTCACCGCCCTAAACATTCTTTGTGCTTCATCTATTCATCACTCCTTCTCACTTCCCTCCAACCCCTGGTAACCAATGATCTTTTTACACTTTGCATAGATTTGCCATTCTCAAGAATGTCATAATTAGAATCATATAGTATGTAGCTTTTTCAGACTGTTTTTTCCCACTTAGTATATATTTAAGGTTTCTTTATGATTTTTGTTATAATAGTGAACTTATTTTTAGAGCTGAATAATATTCCACTGTCTGGATGTACCACAGTTTATTTATCCATTCACCTAGTGAAGGACATCTTGGTTGCTTCTATGTTTTGACAGTTATGAATAAAGGTGCTAGGTTTTTGTATGGGCATAAGGTTTCAACTCATTTGGGTAAATTATAAGTAGTGTGATTGCTGGATCATATGGTGAAAGTATGTTTAGTTTCATAAAGATCTGCAAAACTGTCTTCCAAAGTAGCTGTACTATTTTGCATTTTTGTCAGCAATGATTCAAAGTTCTTGTTGCTTCACATCCTTACCATCATTTGGTGTTATCAGTGTTCTGGAATTTTGCCATTCTAATAGGTGTGTAGTGATATCTCATTTTTGTTTTAATTTGCATTTTCTAATGACATATGATGTTGAATATCTTTTCATAGGCTTAGTTGCCATCTGTATATAATTGGCAAAGTGTCTATTCAGATCTTATGTCCATTTTTTTTTAAGTTGGGTTGTTCATTTTCATATTGTTGAGTTTTAAGAATTCTTTGTATATTTTGGTTAACAGTCTTTTGTCAGATATGTCATTTGCAGATATTTTCTCACAATCTGCTGTGGCTTATCTTCTCATTTTCTTGACAGTGTCTTTTGTAGAGAAGTTTTTAATTTTAATAAAGTGTAACCAATCTATTATTCTTTAATGGGTCATGCTTTTAAAATTGTATATAAAAAGTCATAAACAAATCCAAAATTATCTGGATTTTCTCCTATATCTTCTAGAAATCTTACAGTTTTGCATTTTATATTTAGTCTTCTAATATATTTTGAGTTAATTTTTGTGAAAGGTCTAGATTTGTTTTTTGCATGTGGATGTCCATTTGTTCTAGCATTCTTTGTTAAAAAGAGACTATCCTTTTTTCATTTATTTTTCTTTGCCTTTTTGTCAACAATTATTTGGCTATATTTGTGTATATCTATTTTTGAGTTATCTATTCTGTTCACCTACTCCTTTGCCAATACCACACTGTTTTAATTACTGTAGTTCCATTGTAAGTCTTAAAGTTGGGTATTATCAGTCTTTCACCTTTTATCTTCTTTGATATTTTGTTGGCTATTCTGGGTTTGGTAATCTTTTTAAACTTTATAAGATTTTGAGAAATAGATTTTCAACCCTATGTCCTTTTTTTGGTGTGATGAATCAAAATACTTATGGCTTTTAATTATCTTTTTTAAAAATCTTTACTTATCTTATAGGCCCTGAGTCTTCCTTTTACTCTGTGCTTCCTTGGCAGTCATGTAGCACTTGATTTTGTTTTACTTTTCCTGTTGAGGTAATTATGTGCACAATGCTGGTTTCTGTTTTATTAAAAAATTTCTATGAGCTTCCAATGCCCCAGTTACCATCTGTAGAAAAACCACAGTTTGGATTTTTGAGACGCTTTTACATAGCTGAGAAAAATGAATTTCCCAGGGTTACAAGGTGTGGTTTTTGGCATGTTCAGGAAAAACCAAACAATAGTAAAAAGGAATTTCTAAGAACATTCCCCTACCTGTGAGTAATCTTGTTTTATTTCCTGTTTGACCTGTCTAAAAGAAATTGATCCTCCTGGGAATATTCCTGGTTTCATGAGACCCTGAGGCAATTGTAGTTGATGGGCAGAGCTAAAAGGTTTGATGAGCATTGATATTATGAAAGAAGTAATTGAAAACTTTGTTTTGTGACTAAAAACTGCTTTCTTTTCCCTTCCCCTGCCTCTATCTCTGAGGTTTTTTGGGTCTAGAAATACGATTGAAGAAATCAAATACTTTAGAAAAGGTCATTACTAGGAGTTTAACACATGCTTGTCTGGATTAGAGTTTGATATAGCAACTGGTATAATTGTTATTAGAAAGGAAATGGAAAATTGTCCATTTTGAGAATGATGTTTATTTTCAAACTAATAAACGTAAGTCTCAAACTAGTTTTTAGTGTTTTTAATAACACTTTGAGAATTTCCTGGCAGTTACGGATTGGGCCCCTAGAAAAATAGTTACACAAAGTTTTGCTGATAATTTTCAAGGGATTCAAAGACCCTCTTCACCTCAAAGTGAAAACCCATGTTCTAAAATCATACTTTAGAACTTATGTTTTTAAGGGCATGTATCATGTATACTATATAAATTCTTCTAAATCATATTTTATAGATGAAAATTCTGTTTACCATGACAGCTTTGTTTCAATACTATAAACCAAGGAGAGCAGACTAAAGCCCATGCAGCTGATGTGGCCAGCCATCTGTTTTAATAAATAAAGTTTTATTGGAACACAGCCATAATCATTTGTTTATGTGGTATCTATGGCTGCTTTCATGCTATAAAAGCAAAGTGAGTAGTTGGGAGAGAGACTGTATGTTCTGAAAAACTGAAAATATATACTGTTAGACCTTTTTAGAAAAAGTTGGCTGACTCCAGTTATAAAGAGTAAAATTTGGGAAAATGAAATGTATGGCTTTATATTGAACTAGAGGCCCAGTGCACAAAATTCGTGCATGGGGGTGTGTGTCCCTCAGCCCAGCCTGCACCCTCTCCAATCTGGGACCCCTCGAGGGATGTCCAACTGCCTGTTTAGGACCAATCCCCATGGGCAGTCGGACATTACTCTCACAATCCAGGAGTGCTGGCTCCCAACTGCTCGCCTGTCTGCCTTCCTGATTGCCCCTAACTGCTTCTGCTTGCTAGCCTGATCACCCCCTAAACACTCCCCTGCCAGCTTGATTGACCCTAACTGCCCTCCCCTTCAGGCCTGGTCCCCTCCAATTGCCTTCCCCTGCAGGCCAGGTCCCCCCCAACTGCTCTCCCCTGAAGACCTGGGTTCCCCACAACTGCCCTTCCCTATAGGCCCGGTCTCCCCCAACTTCCCTCCTCTGCCAGCCTGGTCACCCTTAACTGCCCTCCCCTGCAGGCTTGATTGCTCCCAACTGCCCTCCCTTGCAGGCCTGGTCCCTCCAAACTGCCATTCCCTGCTGGACATCTTGTGGAGGCCATCTTGTGTCCACATGGGGGCAGACATCTTTGGTCACATGGGGCCAACCATCTTGTGTGTTGGAGTGATGGTCAATTTGCATATTACTCTTTTATTAGATAGGATACTTATCAATTCTCCAAATCACATGGCCTTGCCATTCATGTAGCAGGATGCACAGTGAGAATTTCTCTGTTACTTCACAACTCAAAATTTCTTTCCAAGCCTCCAAGCTGAAGACAATGATTCTCACCCCACAGGTTAATTAAAAACAAGGCCCTCACAGGCCCTTGCCCACCTCCCCAACTTCATCCCTGCTACAACATAGACCTGGAGTTGCTGCACTTAACCTTGCCTATCTAGTTCATCATATATTCTCTTCCCTTGAGCACACTGTTGTATAAATGAATGGGTGAAACTCTAAAGGTCACCATTTATTTTATATTAATGTCATATAATGTATGCTTGCCTTTCTCACACAATTGCTATGAGAACACAATAAAAGTATTACCTTAACCCATAGCCCTCATTCTTAGCCAATGTTTTTACTTCAACTTTTTGTTAAAAAAAAAAAAAGGTAGAAACAGTCAGTTCTGTACTTACTAGGGGGTAATGTATGGTGGTTTTGAGAGTTTCATTCACTCATTTCTTCAGCAAGCATTTATTGGGCAGCTTCCACACACACAGCTCTGCACAGTATTGGAAATAGAAAGCCAAATCAGACATTGCTAAAGGTCCTGCAGCTGGTGGCAGAGCTTGCACTCCAACTTCTGCCTGTGAGCTTTGTCTTTTTTTCTTCTGACCAAGCATCAGGAAGAGGGCGTTTAATCCAACCAATGAATACAGGGAAGTCCAATCTTACAGAATCAATCCACAAGAGTGTAAATACATCCAAACGAGTGGTCCAAAATAGGAACAAATCTGCCTTCTTGGCTAGTTTGCATCTGGGAGAGGATCTGAAATGCAAAAGCTTTGGAGGTGAGAATGTGTTGTTGTGACAGGCCAGCCCAGATAGGTACTGGCTGCCATGTATCCCTGAGAGCCACCAGGTATTCCAGCTGTGAAGCATCTGAGGAAGGGTCCACCATGCATGGCCCATGAGTCTGACCCTTTGGTGGCAGTGCTGATTGCCAACAGCTGGGGAACCTCACCTGCAGCTGGCAGGCATCTGCTGGGAAGAGTGGTCTGGAGGAGGTGCCATTGAAAGCCTCTTCTTCCAGCTGGCTTTGCAGGAACCACAAATCCACAGCTGAAGAGTTTTGCTCTGATCTTCACATTGCTAAGCCAGCTCTGGGCACAGGTTGAGAGGGCACATTCTCTCACCTCTCACAGGAGGATGAGCTGTAAGAACCACATCTGCAACTTACAAGAGACGGATGGTTCTGATTAATGCTCAAAGGCAGCGCACATACCTGTTCCTGGACATATGCTTATCGTTAAGGCCATCTGCTGGACTGGCATATGGCCCACTCTCAAATGCTGGTGCCAAACACAGACTGTGGAGGCATCAACCAAAGGTAGACTGTGTGTCAGTAGGGAAAATACTCTGTGCCTTGGGGCTAACTTCTACACAGAAACAACTAAGAAACAAACAAACGTTTGCTTCCTTCTGCAAAAGTTCAGAAAGGTTCCTATGGTAAGGGAGTATTAAGACAATATAGGTCTTTTGTTTTTGTTAAAATTAATATGCATTTTATTCACTACTTTAACACCTAAGATATTTAAATGTTTTTTAATTAAATAGTGAATTTCTCTTCCTACTCATGATATAAAATGCCTGACAGTACTTGTCACTTGGCACCCATTCAACGTCACATTTCCTGTCCTCTCACCTCCCTCACTCAATCCTCAACTAACGTCAAAGGGAAGATGTGATCAGCCAGCATCACATTTCAAAACCCTTCAGTCGTCCATGGGGAGAGGTTGGAATTTCTATACACAGGGAAATACCGTACTAATCTCACAAAGTTTTAAGATAAGGAAGATCATTCATTGAGAACCACTTCATTTGGAAATAGGAAAAACAAATTCAAAAGCTGTAGTTGATCTCCATGCACCTCTTTTTAAAAATGGGATGGGGAAATCATTGACAGTGTGGAGCATATATTCTCAACAGGGCAATATTGTCCCCAAGGGGTGAAAACTAATTTTTGATAGACAAAAATCCTTAGGTTTCACAACAGTTGCGGACCTTTGATGACCATAGTACACACAGATATATCTATGACATTAAAATGTCATGGGTAGGTTAGGAAAGATATGTCAAAAAAAAAAAAAAAAAAAAGCTCCTTGAGCTTTTTGAAAAAGTTTTTGGGACACCAGTGTAAAGAGATAGCACACAGGGATGACTGAAGCACAGACACAGAACTAAAATGAAGAAATGAAGTCAGGGTACAAACTTTGCAGCATTGCCTCTCTTTGTTCCAGGAATGGGTTGATAAGAAGGCAAAGATATTTAGTAGTTAACATGCCCATCCCGGGAGATGCTCACCCACTGGAACTGAGCCCATATGGGGGAGACAGACAGGAGTTTATCTCCAGGGAGATGGCATTCCAATTGGGAAATAAAGAGAAAATATCTTATGAATATGGCCTTACTTGGAAATAGTCTTTGCTGAAGTAAACAAAGTGAGTTAGGGTGAAACCCAATCAAAGGACTGGCATCCCTATACAAAGAGGGAAATTTGGACACCAACACACAAAAGGGAAGAAGACCCTGTGAAGATAGAGACAGAGTTTGGAATGAAGCTGATAGAAGCCAAGGAACCCCAAGGATGGCCAGCAGCCATCAGAAGCTGGAAGAGGCAAGGGCTGATTCTTCCCTACAGGTTTCTGAGGAAGCACAGGCCTGCCAACATGTAGATTTTGAATTTATAGCCTCCAGGACTGTGAAAGAATACGTTGCTGTTCTCTCAGTCACCTCATTTGTGGTACTTTGTATGGCAGCTCCAGGAAACTAATATAATGGCTGAGCAGCAACAGCTTAGTCAGGGCCATGGGAAAGATTTTTAAGTAGTGTGGTCATATGACCTGACTTTCACTTTATAAAGTACTAGAGGCCTGGTGCACGATATTCGTATACTGGGGGTGGGAGGGGTCCCTCTCAGCCCAGTCTGCACCCTCTCCAATCTGGGACCCCTTGGGGGATGTCCAACTGCTGGTTTAGGCCCGATTGCTGTGGGATCAGGCCTAAACTGGCAGTTGGACATCCTTCTCACAATCCGAGACTGCTGGCTCCCAACTGCTCACCTGCTTGCCTGATTGCCCCTAACAGCTTCTGCCTGCCAGCCTGATCACCCCTAAACATTCCCCTGCCAGCCTGATTGACACCTAACTGCTCACCTGCTGGACCGATCGCCCCCAACTGCCCTCCCCTGCAGGCCTGATCCCCTCCAACTGCCCTCCCCTGCAGGCCTGGTCACTCCCAACTGCCCTCCCCTGCCAGCCCAGTTACCCTAACTGCCCTCCCCTGCCAGCCATCTTGTGACCACATGGGAGCAGCCATCTTGTGCGAGGGCGTGACAATCAATTTGCATATTACCTCTTTATTATATAGGATTCCACTGCTGAGTGCCGAGGAGGTGAGATCATAGGCTACTGTGATATCTGGGTGACAAGGGGCAGGTCTCTGTCTAGGTGGTGGCAATGGGGCAGATGTGCCATAGAGCTTGCAGATAAGCCCAAGTGCACTTGCTATGGGCTGACACATTTTGGCGGGACAAGCATGAAGCCAGGTGGCAGGAAAGAGGTTGTTGGAGTCAATTGGAGAGATAGGGGAGGGAAGTCATGGTGGGAGTGGAGAGAAAAGGATGGTGGTGCTGGACTGGGAAGGGTGAGCAGAGGGAGGGCAATTCCTGGGTTTCTGCGTAGATGGAGGTGCCATTGACTAAGATGAGAAAGACTGGGATGAAACTAGGTTGAAGGAAGAATATAAAGTGTTCTGCTCTGTAATTGTCAATTTTCAGACCTCTGTGAAAGTCTTAGTGGAGATGTTACCATTTTTATCACACTCACCTCTTCATTCCTAATTGTACTAATTTTTTTTTAAAGACTGGGAAGCATTTTTCTCTCATTATCAACCCTGGGGTGACAGACAATTGATGATATTACAGTGACATAATGTTGGACACAGAAGGTCTAGGTTTAGGAGAAGTGGGGTCTCTCCATTCAGAAGGTCCCTCTGGGGTAAGTTGGCCAATCATTCAGTGAAACGGCTCATCTACAGAAGATAGTGTTCATCTTGGGCCCTGGATCCAGATGGTCCTGGATCCTCCTGGTGATAGGAGGGCAGTTTCCCTCTATGTCTGCCAGGGCTGGGCCCCATGGCTCCCCCAGGCCTTGCCCACCTAGTTCTGCGCATTGGCACTTCTGTAGTCCAATAGACACCCTGCTGCTGCTCTGTCCCAGATGTCTCAGAGCCCTTATCCCCCCAGCATCCTACTTCCTAAGTAGCTTTCCAAAAAGGATTTACTGGCTTATTCCTTTCCTAACTGTGCTGTTTTAATGAAACACATATTTAATTTAATTTCTTAGTTTCTTATAGTTCTCTGTCTCAAGGAACTTTCGAAAAATTTACCTAAGATTTATTTGGGTGATATTTATATGGTGCCACTTGCTGTACCCCAACACCTGTTTCCCCAAGACATCAGCCCAGCCACAGTATAAGCCCTTGCCTGGGGAAGCTTTCTTGCTTCAGCAGGGTGGGCTTTCAGAGGGTACAAATAAAGTGGTGCCTTCTACTTTAAAAGTCTTAACTTCAGCTGATAACCTGCCTGAGCATCAGAGATCTGTTTGCCATTCCATGCTAGTATATCACTGTGTGACTGGGCATTCTAACATCTGGCCATGCTCCTTGACCAGCCAGAATTTCAGTGGAGGATCTAATCACCAGGAACCCCCCTGATGCCTACAAATATGTTTCAACTCTCTTGTAACAATCAACATTCTCCTATATAGAAGCAAGAAGGAAAATTTATATGTCCTAATAAACTGATTTTCTCCAGAAATTTATCCCATAAAATGAAACTGAACAAAAAATGTTACATTTTACAAATATGTTTAATGTCTTTGTGGAATCTTCCTTTAAAAAAATGGGAACATTTTAGTGCTAAAGTGTTCTGTAAGTTGTCAGGCACCAATTCACATTTTGGTGTGACATGATTCAGAAGTTTGACAGGGCAATTGTCCTCCGGAGGCAATCATTTTCGATGTAGAGCAAAATATCTGGAAATGTCAGGAAATTAGAGATCTTCTCATTTTCTGACTTAGAGGGATTGATCCAGACTCATTTACAGAGACTTGAGCTGGATCAGCTAACCTGTAAACAGAGCATTCAGAAGTGTTTAGCCTACTGGCAATAATAGTAAAAAACACTGGATTAAAACAAACAAATAAAAATAATGTGTTTGGTGTTTGTGGGAACCAATTGCACAATTTGAATTCATTGCAATGATCATGTAATTAGTTATGAAGACCCCTGATATAGAGGTACCTGGGTGGGGTGAAGTAATCATGAATACACCAACAAAAAAATAATAATTTTTGTTTTTGTATAACCTAACTTGGCCTCATTTCTCCCAAAGAGTAGTTCATTTGAACAAACGATATCCCCAGTGTGCAAAACCTAAGAGTTTGCAAATGCAGTGACCCTAACAAAAATGAAATGATTGGTGGGAAAAGATAGAAACTCCACATCAATTCAGTAATATAAAGAGGTGAGAAAAAGTAGGTGACTGTCAGCGTGAAAAATAATGACCTGGAAGGAAAAGGTGAGACTCCTGCCCTCTCTCCTCAACCATGGTCAGACTGCATCCTTTTAGAATGTGACATGAGCCCTGAAAATATGAAAATGAAATATGCCAAATTAGTACCCTCTGTTTTTTTTTCCTGCTTCTGAGCAGCACAGACTTTATGCTTATGATGGAAATCAGTATATGAAAAGAAATCAATCTGTCAATATGTTCTTGTTTTTCTCCACCAGCAAGGAGCTCAGTTTCTTTTAAAAAACCAAAAGGAACACGGCTGCTTCTCATAATTAAGTTCCCCTAGGAAGCTTAGCTTTTGGAAAGCAGACTTTCTTGAGGAGCAATCAGGGCTACTTAGTTTGTCTGACCTCATAGTGGTGGAGAAAGCAAGACTGTGTTGATGAGATGCACTTTCTCTGGTGTTCTGGAGGCTGTACCGCTGCCCACTGTGGAGGGTGGGCCAAGCAGGGGAATCCACAGGGGCTCACGTGGTTGAGAGGAACAAACTTCTGCACAACTAGAGAGATCTTGGGAGGCAGGCCAACAGAGATCAGGCAACTTCTTAAACTCTCTTTCACTGAGATCTGTGATTGACACATGGCTTAGATAGACAAGCACACTATTCCACAATTACCAAGTCTCCCTAGAATTTGGGGAGCAGAGGCCAAGACAGGATACTCTAACTCCCATGAAGTACTTTATTAAGAAAAAAAATGTAGGCTTAATCTGTCTATAGTTCCCTCTCCCTCTGAGCGTCATTCCATCTTGGCCTTCTCATCTTGAAGGGAAGAAAAGAAGAATTTATATCAAGCTGTAGGGTATTCTTGCCAGACCTAGTAGATTCAGTTGTTCAAAGTTCTCAGATTTATGTAAAAAACAAACATGAAAAGCAAAGCCCTAAAACCTCGAGCAATTTGAAATACACAGTAAATGAGTGACAATATTTATCTTTTGAAAAAGACCTTTAAATAAAGACTCAGAGGAAAAACAAAAGAAAAATAATCATTTGGTATATTTCCCCAACATATTGGCTTTTTAATTGTCAGTGTATGCATTTTAGCTTCCGCCAAGAAATCTGCATCCTGCTTATTACTAAAGATTGAGCATCACCAGAAACGTCTGTTACTATGGCAAATGCTTTTATCGGAAGAGGAATGTAAATGAGAGTAATTCATAAAACATACGGCTAAAACATGAACACAGGAAAAAAAATTCATCTTTCTTGGGCTTTAGTATTTTGAAGGAGGTGGTGTCAATTAAATCAGAACTACAAATAATTAGCAATTACTTATTAGGTTAACAGCCCTATTTGAAGAGCTGTGGGAGATACAAAGACAAAAATGATATCTGTTTCTTGTTCTCAAGGATGTTCCAATCTAACTGGGGAATGCAGATATAATCACATGAGAAGTTAAAGATACCCTCAGAACAATGGGCAGGTGATCACCTTAATCTAATACATTCATGATTAACTGAGAAATAAGTTATTTAGACAATAATTGCTTTGGGAGTATAGATGAGAGAAATACAATGGGCAATGTTTGATCAATAAAGGCCTCATTAGGAAAGTAGTGGAAACATTGATTTTTAAATGGTGGATAGTGTTGGGATAGGTCAGGAAGAGAGTAAGGATAATGGAAAAGTTAAAACGTATATTTGAAAGATTAGAGGATTGACTGAAAGAAGGCTTCTGTGAAGGAAAAAGGTGGAATTCAAGATTAAAAAGGTAACTCTGCATTCTGGGGGTTCCTTTTGAAATGCTAAGGGATTTGATTACTATCCTATAGGAGAGGAGTAGATGCAATGCTTATGCTATTGTTGTTAGTTTCCTACTTCTTTCCAAATAATGACCACTGTCTAATGGTGACTGTTGGGTCAGCTTTGCCCAGCATGGTCTCAGGCAGGGGGATTGGTGGTAGTCCTAAATCAGTGGTTCATTTGCTCACCATCCAATCTTGCTCTAGTTCCAGTTTCGACATTGGCAAATGCATCCCTGAAGTGTATTGTATTTTGTGTTTCCAGGCTACCTCTCATATGTCTTAGCTTAACTGGAGTTTAGGCTGTCTGCCAACAAGCCCCAATCTGTGCATAAATCAACTTTCAGTGTCTGCTGCAGTATCTTCCCAAAGCTCACTGCCCACCTGCTTGAACCTGCTGGTTTCCAGGGATACAGATGCAGCTAGTCCCTGCTCACCATGCTGACTATTGTGGGTAGTCCTGGGCTTTTCTATGAATGGCATGCGCGCACCACACACACTGGACTTACCTTCAGTATTCTGGTTGCCACTCAACTCTCCAGACTCACATTTCTAAGTACCTACTGCTGGAAAAGTCAGACTTGATCATATTTCCATAGCTAGATGCTTAGATTAATGAATATTCTATCTCCACCTGGCTCAGCTTTTCCCAACCCAATCCATCTCATAGCTAACTAGACAAGGGCAAGGGATATGATATATAAAGCAATGCATAAAAATGGAGAATAAAAATGGTAGCAAGAAAACTAGGTAAGAGAGTTTAAATATACACGAAGTAAAAAGATCTGGGCTGTGGTGGTGATGCTGGAATTGAAAAAAAGTGATATATTACACACACACACACACACACACACACACACACACACACACACACACACACATATATATATATATATATATATATATATATATATATATATATATATATATTAGTGATATATATACTAGAAGCCCCAAGCCCCATGCACAAATGTTGTGCATAATAGTTAGGGTCCCTAGGCCTGGCCAGCATTCAGGGCCAATCTGTGGGGTGACTGGTGGGGTAATTGGGGGGCCCCCACTGGCACCCACCTTGGCCATCCTCGCACCATCTGCTTGCCAGCCTTGCCCCACCCTCACCGCCGGTTGCCTCTCTCTGAGGGGTGACCGACAGGGTGATTGGGGGACTTCTGCTGGTACCTGCCTTGGCTGGCCTGGGGCCTGTAGGCTGGGGACAATGCCTGCATTGAGCGTCTTCCCCCTGGTGGTCAGTGCATCTTATAGCAACGGGTCATTCTGCTGGTTGGTTGATTTGCATATTAGGCTTTTAATATATATCGAGAGAGAGAGAGAGAGAGAGAGAGAGAGAGAGAGAGAGAGAGAGAGGCATAGAGAGACTGACAGAGAGACAGAGACAGACAGAGACAGAGACTGGATGAAGACTGGACAAGGGTTGGTGAATGTCTTTGGCCCTAAGGAACAAAAAGAGGGGATTCAGAGCTTCCAGTGTGGGAGATGGAGAGAATGAGGGTGCCACTAATAGAAGTAAAGAGACAGAAGGGATATTTAAGTAGGGATGAAAGGTTGAATTTAATTTCATAATAAAATAGAAGTAAATTTTTTTTAATGTCTTAGAGTGAGAGATGTTGCTTGTGGGTGATTTTATTAGTGAAGAAAATATAGGAATAAACCAGTCAGAGATAAAAGAATTAGCTTAGGGAAATATTAATATTTATGAAGAAACTAGAGGGAAGAAGAGAACAAAAGTTAATAAAGACATAGAGAAGTAAGAGTCAAAGAGGTTACAATTGAACCAAGGTAATTTAGAATCACAGAACTTAAATAAATAGCTCAAAATTTAAAAATGACTATGTCAGCCATGTCAAATGCTATTGAGAGGTCACTGTGAATACAGCATAAACACAATTGGGGGATGAGAAATTCACTGATGCCTATTGGTGTAATTTCTCTTTAGTGAGTTGAGACAGAAGCCAGACTAAGCTAGCCAGGAAGTCTATAATTATAAATAATTCTAGAATTTTGTACCTAGTTATGGACGTGAATAAGTAGTAATCATTGAGAAATTTGGCAGTGAAAGAATGAGGACTTTTGCTTTGTGTGTGTAGGCAAAGAGAAACAAGTCCCTGCTGTGATAAAGACTGAAGAGACATAAGATAAGGAAAATAGTTATTTAGAAAGGGAGAAGAAGAAGATGGAGTGTAGTTCTCATGGCTCTTGACCTGTTTCGTAAACAAATTGAAAGTAAAATCATTTATCTAGAAGAGATATGGAGAATTGGGAGCTTGAAGAAAAAATAAACATGGTGGGGATAGTCATTATAGATTATGTGTTAGGAAAAAAACAGGGGCATAACACATTAAGGAAATCATAGTGGCACAGCAGGAAGGACTAATTAAAAGTAGAAAGCATGCATTTATAGTAGGTTCAAGCAGCTTTGTGAGAACAAGGTGTGGAGCCCAACAATTGGATTGAGAGAAAACAATGAAGATGACCCAAAGGTAGATCTTGTCCTGGTAGAGATAGCTGAAGTTCAGAGGGTAAAGGAAGTCTGTGTTAGTAACAGTTGAAGCAGCTGGCCAGTCAGTCCAATCTAGACAATGTTTGAAGTGTAAAATTATCAGCAGGGGACTAGAGAGTGATCGGAGGTTGCCAAGAAGGCATAGGGTACAGATCTGCTGTGGGGGGGGGAAGGCAAGGAGCATCAAGTAAGTGAAAGATGAGTTGGTTTAGAGGGAGGATGCACTGTTTCTTGGCTGGTGTGGCATATTCAGAAATGATTGTGGACTATTCATGATTCCCATGAAGGAATCATGAAGCAAAGAAACAGGTAGGTTGAAGCATTCAATAATCCTGTTGAATCCCATTTTAAATATGGACCTTCTAGACAGGATTTCTCAACCTTGGCATTATGACAGTCTGGGCTGAATCATTTTCTGCTGTCCTGTGAATTGTAAGATGCGCAGCAACATCCCTGGGGACATTTGTGTTATCATGACTGGCGCACAACTACACAGTACCCCCAGTCATGGCAACACAAATGCCTTCAGACTTTTCCCTTTGTGGGGAATGCTGAGTACTAGTTTTTAAAATCACCTCGGAGTTCATATGTCTGGAATGGATGATAATGGATTTTTAGGAAAAAGAAAAAGTGTAACCTAGCAAAGAAGTTATCTAAGTAAGAGAAAGGAGTTTACAAACGTAAGTGATTTGCTGAATGGGTAACACAGTGTGGTATATGAATACAATGAAATATCATTCAGCTTTTTAAAAAAGGAGGAAGTTCTGATACATATTACAACATGGATGATCCTGGAAGACATTATGCTAAGTAAAATAATCCAGACACAGAAAAACAATTACTGTGTAATTCCATTTATATGAGGTAACTAGAGTAGTCAAATTCATAGAGACAGAAAGTAGAATGGTGGTTACCGGGAGCTGTGGGGAGGGGAGAATGGTAATACATGGTTTAACGGGAGCTGAGTTTCGGTTTAGGACGATGAAAATGTTCTGGAGGTGGAGGGTGGTGGTGGTTGCACAGTGCTAATGCACTTAGCATCACTGAACTGTAGACTTACAATGGTAAAAATAGTAAATGTTATGTTATGTATATTTTACCACAATAGGAAAAGTTACTTTCATGTGTTGGTTAGGCATGATGCTACACTTGTTGTGGTCTCTGATTTAATGGTTCCAGAAGAGAAATGAACAACCATAGTGGTGATTTGAACAGAGTGGAACAGAATGGTCACTCATTGGCTTGGGCAGTGAGTAGAGAGTTAGATTCTGTATTAGTCAGCCTTAACCAAATACCACAGACTGGATGGCTTAAACAACAGACATTGATGTGCTCAGAGTTTTGGAGGCTGGAAGTCCAAGATCAAGTTGCCAGCATAGTCAGTCTCCAGCAAGGGCCCTTTCCCTTGCTTGCAGATGGCCACCTTTCTGCTGGTCCTCACATGGCCTTTTTATTGTGCACTCACACTCCTAGTGTCTCTTTTCTAATACAAATACTGGTCCTATCAGATTAATGCCTCACACCTATAACTTCATTTATCCTGGTTACTTTCTCAAAGCCTATCTCCAAGTATAGTCCCATATAGTGTGGAGGGCTTCAGCATATGAGTTGTGGGGGGACACAGTTCAGTCCATATCAGCTTCCTTCTCTCTTCCCATTTAGATTAGACAATGGACTGAGGACACTGATAGCAGCTGCTTCAGTGTGTTCCTGAGTGAAGCACAGGTTTTCCTCTAGGTAAGGAGATGACAGAAAACAGTAGAGGGTGGACACATAAAAAAAAAAAATCAGCAATCATTCAAGGGAACAGAAACAACAAACTTGAGGAAGTGCGATAATGAGAACTAAATGTCCATAGTAAAATGCATACATGGTTTATAACCTGAGGAATAAATGAAACAAAGGCATTTGTTTACATAGCATAGAACAGCTTAAAAAACATGGATATTTACAATCCTCTAAATATATAATTCCTCTAAGGGGAGCAAAATAATCTACTCTCTTCCAACCCCATTAAATATTGATAATTAGGAGATGGCCTTCTCTTTAAAAGTAGTTGTGGAGATTTCCATATTAAGGGTAACAGACTTGAGTTAATCCTTGACCAGTGAGACTGAGAGCATCTATATATATATGCCTAATATGCAAAGTGTCCCCTTGGGAGTTCATCCAACTGGAAGTTCGATGACATGTGCTGACCACCAAGGAACAAAGGGAGGCCCCATCCAACAGCAAGCAGCCGCTAGGGACCCTACCCATGCATGAATTTCATGCATTGAGCCTCTAGTTTAAAATAACAATCCTTACTGGACCAGTGTTTTTCCCCTAGTTATTCGGAAGACTTCATCTTTCTATGCTTATATTCTTATGCAGCTGTGTTGAAATAAGTGGCATTCAGCTGTTCAACATGATGAAATGCTAAACATGGTTTATGCCAGATTTAATTGCCACTACAAACGACATCAAGACTCTGTCTCTTGACATAAAATTGTACTGCAGTTTGGCTTATCCTATCATTTTGGTCATTTCTGTGACTGATCTAGATCACCACAAGATTGATTTGACTAGTATTGATTACAAAAGAGAGCTCGAGTGAACAGTTGGGCTGGACCAAAGTCTATTTCAGATGTTCAATTTAGATATAGTCATAATCTAAACCTAAATACACATTTAAAAATAGACATGAGAGATGAAATGTTAAGGTGGATCAATAAATGCTTGTTCCATTAATGAAGGAAGGAACGAGAATTCCTGGTCATATTTATATTGAGAAATTGACTGGAGGAGATAGGAGTGAATGCAGGCAGGCTAGGCAGGAAGCAGCCGCAGGCTAGGCAGGAAGCAGCCTCGGATATTGGATGAGGAGGGCTGGGTCCAGCGTAGGTCAGTGTTTCATTTTTCTGTGTCCTCTTAAGGTTGCAGCCATGAATTTCCAGTGGTAAAGATATACCTACTTGTGTGATATGCTCTGACAACATTCAGTATTTTCAGTGTAGTTTCAGAGAAGATGGAAATGATCATTCATTTCTCCCCTCTCATTTTCTAGGCAGATTTGATGAATGGAAACTGGGGCAAGAACTTTAGGCCATTGTGAAGAGAGGAATAGAAGTTATTGGCAAGAGACTATATGCTGGAAAATGGGAAGTAAAGAAGAAGAGAGAGAATGGTGAAGGAAGAAGTAGAGGAGTGACTGGACTGGAAGGATCGATGAGGTTGAAGGAAGTTGTGCACAAAGAGTGAAATGTCTAATTTTAGTGGTAGAGCAATTTCAGGTGGTAACAAGTAGAAATGGAAATCATTAGAAATGAGGAAAGAAACTAAGAGGTCAAAATACTGGTGGTTTGTCTGTACAGATACTGAATTTTATGGGCTGCTGCAAGATTTGGTGGTGAGGAAGACTCTAACCCAGTTAGCAAAACCTGCAGTAAAACCCTTCAGGAGGCCAAGAGAATGGCAGGAAGCAAGATTCATGGTTTGTGGATGTTCCCAAGGCAACCACATGCGGAGCAGTATTCCAGGACCTCTGGATATACTCAAAACAAGACACTGTCCTACGTTCATGGAGCTTTCATTCTTGTGGGGAAAGATGGAAAATATTCACCATGCAAATAAAAGACAATGAGGGACAACCATTTGGTAGAACTATAAGAAATTGTTGTTATTTCTTAGAACTGTCAATCAATACATATGTTTACATCTCATGGCCAGAACTTAGTCATATGACCACATTGCAAAATATAATCTCACTAGTCAGCAGCCATTGGCCCAAATAAAATGAGGAATTCTCTTTTTATTAAAGATAAAATAATAATCCCGAGAGTTCTAGGAACCTTGCTTAAAAGATAACTTGTGTATGCCTTTTGTTACTTTTTATTTTTTCATAATTCTTCCTCCATCCTGCTGCCTGGAATGCACTTATGATTTCTGGAGCTCTAGCAATTCTTTTGGAACATGAGGCTAAGGATACACCCTAGAGATTATAGAGTGGTTAGCTAGAAGTAGGGTGAGTCCCTAGGTCTTTGGTGGCAAACTTACCATCGCAGCCCTGGACAGGTAGAGATTTTCTATTTTATTAAGTCGATGTTATTTGCAGTGAAACCTACTCCTAACTGATACATAATAAATTTGAATTATTTCCTTATATGTTTGCTTTCTCACTAGACCGCACATTCCTCAAGGGCAGGAGTTATATTTTTATTTTATTTAAAAAATTATTGTGCTATTTTATTTTTTAAAATTTATTTTTAATTATAGTTGACAAAATATTATATTAGCTTTAGATGTACAACACAGTAATTCAATATGTATATACCTTAAAAGTGATCACTAAAGTAAGTCTAGTAACCATCTGTCCCCATACAAAATTATTACTATGTTATTGACTATATTCCCTGTGCTGTACATTACATACCCATAAATTATTTTATAACTGGAAGTTTGTATTTCTAAATCCTCTTCCCCTTTCCCACCCATTCCCCACCCTCACCTCTCTGGCAACTATCAGAAACAAACTCATAGATACAGAGAGGTTGTATTTTAATCTTTGTGCCCTCAGGCATTCAGTAGCAAGCACTGGGCATGGCATATGCTCAATAATATTTGTAGAGTAAAAGATTTTGTTTCTAACATAGTGACTTAATAATAAATTATGTGAATGAAAAACAACATTTAAATAGAATCAAAGTTAAAGACAAAAAGAATCTCTCAAAGAATACAAATAAATAAATAGGAAAATAGACAAAATTATAATCCATAGACATTTTTCACACAAGACAATGTCAATATATATCAAAGCATGACAATACATATTTGATTTTGGTGAGAAAAATTCACCTAAGTCTGTTTGCTCACGCTGAGATTCAAAGGACTGAGTTCAATGAATAGTAAACAAAGGAAATGGTCTATAGATACTTTTAGAGAAAGATAGAGGGGGACAAAGGATAGTTGGGAATACAGTAATTGACACTGATGGGACTTAAACCTAAATAAATCTGTAGACCGCAATGGAAATCCATGGTGTCTGAGTTTAACCGAAAATGTTAGAAACTCTAAATCTTCCTTCTGTAAATTATGGTATTGTGTTTAACTGCCAGGAACAATATGTTCTCTGCATATAGCAGACTATAAAATTATTATAAATCATAAAACAAGCACATAGCTTTTCAACAGCCTTATATGATTAGATATTGCAGGCTGCACCCAATTCAATCCCGTCTATCAGTCATGGGCTTCAAAATGAGACTATAGCAACCCCATTTTTACTGGATGTGAAAAGTTTAGCAGTGCAACTGTAACTATCAAAATAATCAATTTATAAATCTAAACCAACCATTAGAAGAGCCCTGGTAGATATTAGGGTCAATGTCTAAATCAATAATATTGTGCAACTCTAGTGACAAGTCAGATGTACAGTAGAGGATCCGTTTTTGCTGCTGCAAGTGAAATCACTAGCAATCAAATATAATTTAGTATCACAAAAGACATGTGGCAGACATAATATATCTAATGCCTCTTCTCTGCTCCACTAAGAAGCAGTTCAATTGTTGCTTTACTCACTGGAAAACAACTTGCTAAAGAGAAGATGTTTTCACTGTGTTAAGAGGCAGACATGCAAAGATAACAGTAGCAGAGTAGCATTACAAAAAAAAGGCAACTGAACCCAAGATGCTAATTTGTTCCATTCTTCTTCCTAGCTGGCTGAACTTGAGTAAGTCATTTGGCTTCTCCTGGGTTCAGGATCTTATGTAAAACCAGAGAATAATGGTTTTGGAGGAAAGAGAGTTCATATGTTTTGGGAGGCAATACAAACTCACCTGGCCAATGTGAAATCATGGAGAGGGAAGAGGTGGCTCTAGGCAAAGCCCACATCATGAATAAGTCTGAGAGGTAAAAATAGGCAACTGCTTTTAGAGAATAGGTAATGAACCAAACTGACCTAGTAACAGGTTCGGCCAGTGGGTCAGACCTCTTCTGGTCACCATTGTTAATTTCTCTCCTTTTTTTCTTATTCCTTCAGCAATCTGCTCTGCACAGTCTTCAGGCAGCCAACTTATAGTCCCTCATTTGGGGACCACACCATGCCTATCAGTTTCCTAAGGCTGCTGTAACACATTACTACAAAGTGGGCAGCTCAACACAACAGAAATTTATTGCCTCACAGTTTGGAGGCTAGAAGACCAAAATGAAGGTCTCAGTAGGGCCACATCTCTCTGAAGGCACTAAGGTAGGATGGGATCCTTTTTGCTGCCTCATCCTAACTTCTGGTGTCTCCTGACCATCCTTGGCAGTCCCTACTTATAGAGACACCAGCCCAGTGTCTGGTCACGTCATCTTTCCTGTGTCTCTCTGTGTCCTCTCCTCTTCTAATAAGGGCACTTGAACTTGGGTTTCTGCCCTATTCCCATATTAGCTCATCATAATTAACGAAGTCCATCTGCAAAGATCCTATTTCAAATAAGCTCAAATTCTGAAGTCCCGGATAACATGAATTTTAGGAGGATGCTATCTAACCCATAGCACCATGTATTTCTCATCTGCCAAGAGGTCGCTCTGATATCACATGGGATGCCTTCAGGAAGCCACGTAGTCACCTGTGTGTAAACTTACAAGTGACTTGTGAGATGTTGAACATTTAGAACCACTGATATCTGCTTGTTTCTGTGGCCATACACCTGTGATTGTAGAAACTATCCTTCTCCGCAGCGTTTCCCAAAGTGTGACACTCACTGTGTGTGACTTGCCAGATGATTTCAGGTGCTTTTGGGTTACTGATCATGTTTTTATTTATGCAGCTGCCTTCTACTGATGGCACATGATGATGCCATATGACAATATGGCAATGATATGGAGACTCAGTGTAAATGAACATTAAATAAAAAATGAAAACTAATCTTATTTATTCGACTTCAGGCTCATAGAGAGACCCTAGAGTCCAATTATTTTCCAGGGCACTAGTTGGTGGTCCAGACATACAGAATTAATAGAATCATTAAAGTACATAATCAGACAAGTTAGTAGAAGAAAACCCAAATCACCATCCATTTTGGTTGTAATATTCTTCTGAAGAGTGGACTGGGCTGTTGACTAATACACTTCCTTAAATCTTTATTAATTACCTACTGTATAAACAATATCATGGACTTTCCTATCTAATTTCTTCTTTAAGCCCATGCCTTTATTGATCAAATTCCCTTACCAGTATACTACTGTTTGTCTGTTATTACTTTTCTCCCAAGCTCCATTATAACTGAAATAAAAAGTTGATAATATTTTATTAACATTTTGATTTTTTTTAAAAAAATGATCTATTTAATTGTGCTGAAGGTACATATAATTTTGTGGTGCATTTCTCTTTTAAATTTTATTTTTGCTGTTTATCTTGCTGCAGTGCAAAGCCAAATAATGTGTTGGCATTCTTTTGTATTTTTTTCTTAAGAGTGCTGTTTCCTCGCTAATACCCAATGAGCCAGGTTTACCACCTGTTTTATTGATTTTGTATATTGAATTATGGGATGTGCTGGTAACTGAGACATAAAATAAATGAAAAACATAAAAACAATGAAAACATTTGTGCTTTGATAAGCAACCTGCTTTTGGATATCCATGCAAATAACAACAGGGAAAATTATAAATTATTATTTATTCAATACCAAATTGTGTGGTGAGATTTCAGGGCTGTAGAGATTGAGGAAAGGATAAGGATACTGTGTTTTATTGGATAGGAATGTCTCAGAGAGGGAATGGAATTAAACTGTTATTTAAGTGAAAGCATTTGATTTGACAGATAGTGTAAAGGATGGAAATAAGAATGTATGTGAAAGAGTTTCATTAAAAAATGCTTTTAGAAGGATGATGATGTCTAGGTGTGACAACACTTGTTTTAAAGGTCTTTTTTTGAAAACTGTTAGAGGAAACCTGTTAGGAGAGAAATATAATCAGGTAAGGTCTCTGACCGCCCGAATGAGGTGTTAGATTTGCCTGGTTAATGACAGAGTGAAACTCTATTATTACATCAATATTTTCTGATAGGTAATACCTATTTTATAGCAGAGAGTTTGGAAAACACATCAAAGCATGATGAAGAAAACAAAAGTCATTTGTAATTTTACCACTAGAAGAAAGCACTATAACCATTTTAGTGTTTATTTGTTTTGGCCTTTGTTTTTTGGGGGGGAAGGGAGTGAGGATCTTACATAATACATATTTTCTTGCATAAAAATGGACTGTTAACATTCTGATTTTTATTATTATCCTATAGCTATTTTAAAGTCATTTTTCTTTGAAATATGTTGAATGATACTAATATGTTCTCTAATACTAAACAATTCTTGCATTCTTAAAATAAATTTTGCTTGATGATGCTGTATTATTCATGAAATATGCTGCTGGATAAATTTTCTAATTAAAGAAAAATCTCTATTCATAAAGAAAATTGTCTGGTGATTCCTTCTTATTTGTAAGTACAATTTAAACACACACACACACACACACACACACACACACACACAACAGGCTCATCTAAGTGTCAACTGAATTAATTTGGAAGCTTTTCATATTTTGTCAAGCTCTGGAAAAATTTAAATACCAGTTAGACAAATACTGCAGGTATTGGGACTTCTGGTTCTAGCAACGTGTTTGGCAAAATTAACATAAAACACTCCTATTACAATTACCTGGGCATGCCAAGTAATTGTTCAAGCAGAACAAAAATGAAAGAGATAACCAAGATCCCAAGAAAAAAAGGAAATCCTGAAGGTTCCAGAACTAATGACCTTTTACACTGAACAGCTGTAAGAGGAAGTAGTTTCGGTGCCACAGAGTTAATTAGCAGAAAGAGGGGCGGCCCCAGATAATAGGTGAGGCTTGGTCTTGATGTCAATACAGGGATCTGAGATTAGAGGAAGTGTTAGTAGTGCTGGGAATTGAAGTTGTTTGCCTTGCTTAGTTCTGGGACTGGCAGTACCAATGCCCTTGTGTCAAGGGCAACATGTTAATAACATTCTTTAGATTTCATACTCAATTTATATATTCAAAGGAATAATAGGATTATTTCTGTTATATCAACAGCAGAATTATTAGGAGAAGAACACTGTATATCTTCAGTATTCTGGCAAAAATTAAAAATGCTGCCTGCTTATATTTCTGATTCGGCAAAATATCCTAATATAAAACTGGCAAAATAAATTTTTAGAAAAGAAATGGTGCAAGATTTTGACTCCAAGACACTCTAATTAAGGGAAATTCTAAAAGATATACTTTAAGCAGAAAGAAGGAGATTCCAGATGGGAAAATTGAGATAAAAAGAAAGGATAAAGAGCAGAAAGTGGTAAAAGGGTGGGTTAATTTAAATGAATATTTAGAATATAAAACAATAATCATGGTTACTTATGGGAGCAAATGTAGAAAAATATTACATAGTCAAAAATAACATTTCTATCATGATGAAGAAAAATAAGCTTTAACTATTTTAAAGTCTGCATATAATTTGTGGTGGTAAATGTTTTGGTTAAGTTCATACTTGAATATATGAATGTTGCATAATATAATTTCTAGAGTGTCACCAAAAGAATTAAAAAATGTATAACTTCAAACAAATAGAGAAATAAAAGAGTAAAAAAAAAATAACCATTTATTTATTTATTTAAAATATATTTTATTGTTTTTTTTTACAGAGAGCAAAGGAGAGGGATAGAGAGTTAGAAACATCGATGAGAGAGAAACATCGATCAGCTGCCTCTTGCACACCCCCTGCTGGGGATGTGCCCGCAACCAAGGTACATGCCCTTGACCGGAATCGAACCTGGGACCCTTCAGTCCACAGGCCGACTCTCTATCCACTGAGCCAAACCAGTTAGGGCTAATCATTTTTTTTTAAATAGGAAGAAGTGTACAAATATGGGACAAATACCAAACATAAAATTAAATAATTAATATAAATAAAATATATTAGCAATTTCATTAACTATAAAGAAAAAAATAATAGTGTTGTCTTACTATCTCAGAAATTCAACTATTATATCATTTATACAGGTGCTTAACTGACAGGATTGCTAGACAAAATATGGGATTCCCAATTATATTTGGAATTTAAATAAATATTTTAAAGATGTAGTATATATAATTTGGGGTGGTAAATGAAGCTTGACTCAAACATTGCATGGGACATATACTAAATATTTTTTTAATTGTTTATAGGGAAATTCTTATTTAAGTGGGTTCCTTTACTTTTATTTACAGAATCTGACAACCTTTCCTAATATCAGTGCATGAATATTTCCATGGAAATATCCCCCTCCATACCTTTATTTCAGTGCAAAGCATCAGTGCTCAGCCTAAGATTTATTTCCCTTTTTTACATCATCAGTTCTTCTCTCTCTTAGCAAAAGCCTGTTGCACAAATTCCTTCATTTCTTGGACATCTGCATCTAAACGTGTCCACAAACAAGCTCATTATCTTGTCACTAAAACAAGATAATGGTTTGCCCCTGAACTTCCCTATTTATGTCAAGAATGCTGTCTTAGGACTCTGTTGGAAGTGACAGAAACTCAATTGGACCAAATGTAGTGAAATGATAGGAGTGGGAGGCAGTAAAACTTCAGGGATGTTGGAACCTAATACTTGAGCTGCTTCAGCACCCTTCTCGTACCTTGCAGAGTGGCCTCATTCTTACTTAGCTCTCAGGGCTCCTATCTCTGCCGAGTCATAGTATGGCTCTTGCACAAGTTACTGAACCTTTTCTGTACCTCAGTTTTGTCATCTATAAACTCCATTCTAAATCTGGTTCTCTAGAATCAGAACCTGGAATGGGAAATCAGATACATTTAGTTTCCTGAGGATATCCTCTCAGAAGCAGGGGAAGGAGGTAAGTAAAATAGGCCAGGGCAAGGATGTGGTCTCAGCTACAGTATACATTCCATCTGATTCCATGGGAGCTCTGGAGAATGAATTGAAGTGCAAAGTTGCTCCCAATTTGAGGCAAGAAACTGGACTTTGTACCCCTGTATTAGTTGGCTGCAGGCTGCCTCTCTGGGAGTCAGACACAGGTAGGAATAACCTCCTAGTTCAAGGGCAGTTGAGGAGAAGGGAACATCCTTGAGGCATTAACAGCTATGACTTCCAGGAGAAAAGGCTGCTAAGGCAGGACACTGAAACTGAAAGCTCCCTAAATTAGGAATGAGAAGGTTAGGACCCGTCTCATGGTGTCATGAGTGAATAAAGGGATACATGTGAAGTGCTTAGCTCATGATCTGGCATACAATAAGTCCTCCACAAATGTCACATTATGATTACAATTGTTTTTATTTTTACTAGTAGCTCATAAGAGGTAGTATTTCTAGGAGGACAAAAGCAAAAAATAATACAAATACCAATATTTCCCTAGGAATCTAGGATCCAAAGTTTAAAGACATCTGGCTTCACCTTCTTTATCTATCAAACTCAACCAATCCTAAAGCTGGATCTGGATGTTTTAACCTGAACAACCCTGTGATGTTTCCAGGCCCAAACTGCTGAAACCACCCACTGATAGACCCTTCTCTCAAGAGCGTCCCCTTTCTCACACACAAAATCAACCACGTGAAGTTTTTCTCCTCTCTCTCCCTGTTTTCTCTTTCACAGGTAGGGCGTGATGTCTTTTAAATATTTATATTTACCCAAATAATACATGCATAATTAAACAAAATCAAATAGTAATAAAGATGTATAACAAAACCCAACAGCTCCCTGTCCTTCAATCCCACTCCCTAGGGCTGATCCCTTCCAGCCCTTGGAGAGGTTTTCTCGGTTTGTTTTCCTCCTTCATATGTTTGTAATCTTGAGTCATAATTTATTAAATTTAAGCATGATCTATTGTTTTTTGGTATGATAACTTGAGCTCCCATAAGCAACTCATCCCTTCTTCTATCTATTGCATCCTCACAGTGACATTATATCCCAACTAGAGGCCCGATGCACGAAATTCGTGCATTGGGCGGGGGCGGGGGGGGGGTTGTCCCTCAGCCCAGCCTGCATCCTCTCCAATCTGGAACCCCTTGAGGGATGTCCAACTGCCCATTTAGGGCCGATCCCTAAACGGGAGGTTGGACATTCCTCAAGGGGATCAGGCCTAAATGGGCGGTTGGACATCCCTCTCACAATCCAGGACTGCTGGCTCCAAACTGCTCACCTGCCTCTGCCTGATTGCCCCTAACTGCTTCTGCCTGCCAGACTGATCACCCCCTAACCACTCCCCTGCCAGCCTAATCGACGCCTAATTGCTCCCTGGCTGGTCCAATTGCCCCTAACTGCCCTCCCTGCAGGCCTGGTAACCCCTAACTTCCCTCCTCTGCCAGTCTGGTCACCTCTAACTGTCTTCCCCTGCAAGCCTGCCCGCCCCCAACTGTCCTCCCCTGCAGACCAGGTCCCCCCCAACTGCTGTCCCTGAGGGCCTGGGTCCCTCCCCAACTGCCCTCCCCTGCAGGCCTGGTTCCCCCAACTGCCCACCCCTGCTGGCCTGGTCTCCCCCAACTACCCTCCTCTGCTGGTCCAGTCACCCCTAACTGCCCTCCCTGCTGGCCTGATTGCCCACAATTGCCCTCCCCTGCAGGCCTGGTCCCCCCACAACTGCCCTTCCCTGCCGGCCTGGTACCCCCAACTGCCCTTCCCTGCAGGCCTGGTCCCCCCCCAACTGCCCTCCTCTGCAGGCTTTGGTCCTCCCCCAACTGTCCTCTCCTGCAGGCCTGGTCCCCCCCAACTGCCCACGCCTGCAGGCCTAGTACCCCCAACTGCTTTCCCGGCTAGCCTGCCCCCCCCCCCCCAACTGCCCTCCCTTGCAGGCCTGGTCCCCCACAACTGCCCTCCTCTGCTATCCTGGTCTCACCCAATTGCTCTCCTCTGCTGGCCCGGTCACCCCTAACTGCCCTCCCTGCTGGCCTGGTTGCCCACAACTGCCCTCCCCTGCAGGCCTGGGTCCCCCTCATCTGCCCTCCCTTGCTGGCCTGGTCTGCCCCAACTGCCCTCCTCTGCTAGCCTGGTCACCCCTAACTGTCTTCCTCTGCTGGCCTTGTCACCCCTAACTGCCCACAGCTACCCTCCCCTGCAGGCCATCTTGTGGCAGCCATCTTGTGTCCACATGGGGGTAGCCATCTTGTGTCTTGGAGTGACAGTCAATCAGCATATTACTCATTTATTAGATAGGATGTCTGGGTAGGCCTGTTTACATTTGTACTTTTGCATTATTATCCTGTGTAGAGCTAGGCAGTGTACTATGATTGCATTTCATTTTTCATATAATCCTTTAAACTAGAGATGTATGCAGTTCCTTTTTAAAAAAATATATTTTATTAATTTTTTACAGAGAGGAAAGGAGAGGGATAGAGAATTAGAAACATTGATGAGAGAGAAACATTGATCAGCTGCCTCCTGCACACCCCCTACTGGGGATGTGCCCACAACCAAGGTACATACCCTTGACCAGAATCTAACCTGGGACCCTTTAGTCCACAGGCTGACGCTCTATCCACTGAGCCAAACCGGTTAGGGCTATGCAGTTCCTTTTCCCCCTCTCACATTGAATTCTATTCCCTGGTCCTTGCATGCCTTAAAATGCCACCTATTTTTCTTTGCACTTCATATTTTGATGGATTTTAGAATTCTAAATTGAAGATTATTTTCTCTCAAAGTTTTAAATGCATTGTTTCTTTCTTATTTATTTATTTTTTTTATCACACAGCATTGCTGTTGGGAAGCCCTATGTCTTCTGATTTCTATTTCTTAGCATGTTATCTGTTTAGTTTTGTTTTGTGTTTAGACTTCACCTGCATAAGCATGTTATCAAGTGTTGTAGGGGGAGGAGGGATCACTGAAGATGCCTTTCACCCACTTCATACACACTCACCAGAACCTGGATCTGTTGATAACTGACTTACACTAGGGGTTTCCTCTTGCATTCCTTCTCTACTCTGCAATTCTTTGTTTCTTCCCATATTCTCCTTAGCATGCATTACATTTCACTGTGAGTCACTCTTTAGTTACTACCTCCAGCACACCAGTTAGACTGTCCTCATTCAGAGGTCAAAGAGCATACACTATGCTTCTTTATATCACCAGAGCTTTATACAACTTTTAGTTTTTGCTCAAGAAACTGTGCTCGGTAATCCACAGTCTTAGCAATTTTTTGCACAATTTCTGAAGTTCCAGATATTAAACAACGTGAACATGTATGACAGGCAATCTTTTGACTTTTGAAACAGATTTTTCAACCCCAAATCACAGGTCATTTGCTATTGTTTGTTGTAAGCCAGGGTTAAGTATAGACCAAGGAGATAGCACTATCTGTTCTTATTCATTGGTAGTCTCTCCTTTACTTTCTATTCTAGTGGCAGTCCCAACATACACAAATACATTTTGCAAGTGGGATTATGTGCAACACTGTATCAAATGTATTAAAATTGTCATTCTAGACATGTTGCATCAACTCCATTGCTTTCATCTGTAAATCTTATAATAATTCCATCAAAAAAAGCAATCAAGTTGTCTATAGAATGATTTGTTACTCACAAACACCTGGTGATTATACATCCTGGTTCCATTATCCTAGGGATGCCTTCAGATTTCCACCTTTCTTTCATTCATTATTTACTGGAGATTCAAGATGTGCACAGATAATTCAAATTTACCAGGTATCACTGACTATTTTATAATGCTATTAAATAGGGAGATAGTACTGTATTTCACAAATGAAGAAGTTAAAACAAAGATATGTGGGAATTGGAGTGCAATGTCCCAACCATAATTTTCCCTGGAACTGAAAGTTCAGCTTTCACAGGGGCCACTTTGTTTACCATTTTCTGTGGGTGAGGTCTCACAAGCCCTTCTGATTTAGTGAAATTGTAAGTAATCAACATATTTTATCTGCCTATATAAAACCAAAGCTGTATAAGTATGGCTCTTCTCAATATACTTACTTAATTTGCAGCCACAAGCTTTCACACGTTCTTCATTTTGCACTGTTTGGGAACACATCTACTAGTAAGTATTGTATTGCCCACAATCACTAAGCCAGAATGTTTCAATGTGCATGGAATGCATGTAGCAACTGCAAAGAGGATCGAGCTGCAGTACAGAGGATAGTTCCATGGGCCTAACTTTGCTGCCCTCAGCCCCAGTAATCTCTTTTCCTGACAGATTAGTTATATTGGGGTTAAGAAAAGAAAATAAGAGGAGAGAAATGGGGGAAAGAAGTGACCAAAATCTTTTCTGGCCTGAGTGGGAAGTGGTAAGCAGGATGTGCACATAGTAATTGATGTCTTCATGTGAGGAACCTGGAATGCCTTTCATGTCAACTAACTCTTTTCTGCCTGAAGGTAGTGGACATTGTGTGGATGGTTAGGAATATTGGATTGAGCTGTACTAGTAAATGAGGTTTTGAAATAACAAGTTTGGAGGCTAAAGATCATATTTCAGTCAGAACAATTCTAGAAAACTGTTGGCACAATTGCTTTACAACATCGTATTTTGTTGAAAGAGTAAGGAGAGAGTGAGGTGGCTAACTGGGAACCCTGCACAGATTCTTAAGATACTGGGCGACTAGGGATGTTACTTCTATCCATTGGCAAAGGCAGCATCATCTCATTAGACAACAGGATCTGAGAGAGGCTTGCCTGGTGGCTCAGATCTCACAAAGAGAACAGGTCTTGTCAGTGTCTGAAGAGAAGGCAGAGCATATTCAGGACCTGCTGTTCATTGGCAAGTAGAAGTGAGGAAGGCTTAGTCACATTATTTCTACATTTGGTGACTGTGGTTGCAAGTCAGACATTTGAGGGAATCACAGAGTAGATTTATACCTAGAATTTACATGTCTGTATTTGACCTCGTTTGCTTTTCTTCTTATAGAATTATGTCATTCAATTTGTCTCATGTACATGCTAGTCACTAAAAACACATGTAGTTCATGAGTTAAAGACAAAGACTTTCCAAAGCACTAGGTTAAAGAGATACCACGAATAAATATTTCATATGTGAATAACATTGAGGTTGTATCAAAACCTCTACCATTTGTTGGGTTTTATTGGTACTATAATGGCAACTGATGGGTTACATAAACACTTCATTTATTTATAATAGAAACACTCTGCACTAAATATGCTACATTTACTGTAGGGGCAAATATTCCCAGCTGTATTCACTTCACTGTGTGTATTTTGCACATACTTTAGGCCATGTGCTTTTTTATGTGTATAAAGTGTAACACACTTATTCTATAAACGAAGTAAGACTTGTTCCTATTTACTACAATTTAGCCAACTACAAGTGAAAGATTGTGAAACTGGGTGTTCCAGATTCACCCTTTCCCATGCTTGAAAGCAGTAATCTTGTGGAGCTGGAAACCATCTTCAAGGGTAGAAGGGCTGTGGGTGAGTACAGGAAACTTCTGTGACTGGGAGTAGGCTAGCCAAGCATACTGGGCTGTCCAAGGCTTTGAGACAACATGGAGGGACCTGGAACTTATTACGCTAAGTGAAATAAGCCAGTCAGAGAAAGACAAATATCACAAGTAGGATCATGTGAAATCTAATGAGCAAAATAAACTCACAAACAAAATAGATCCAGAGACATGGAAGCATGCAACAGACTGATGATTCTTGGGTGGGGAGGGGGGGGGGAGAGAGAAAGGGGTAGGGGAAGGGACAGGAGGGGTAGAAGGGATTAACCAAAGAACTCAGACACTAGTGCGATGAAGGCCTGGGGAGGGGAAGGGAATGGGAAAGAGGGGGTCACTGGAGAAAAAAAAGGGATATCTGTAATGCTTTAAGCAATAAAGAAAATTTTAAAAAAATAAAGCCCCCAAAACACTGGAAAAAAATGAATGAAGTATAATTTCATTGGGAAAAACAAATGGGCAAATAGCCTGAATAGATGCTTCTCCAAACAGAACAAACATATGGCCAATAGACACAAGAAAAAATGCTCAATGTCACTAATCTAGGGAGATGAAAATTAAAACTACAATTAGGTATCACTTCCCACCTGTCCAAATGGATATCATCAATAAATCAACAAACAATAAGTACTGGTGAGGATGTGGAGAAAAGGGAACCCTAGTATACTGCTGGTGGGAATGCAGGCTGGTGCAGCCACTATGGAAAACAGTAAGGAGTTTCCTCAAAACATTAAATATAGAACTGCCTTTTGACCCAGTGATCCCACTTTTGGGAATATATCTTAAGAATCCCAAAACACCAATCACAAAGAATATATGCACCCCTATATTCATAGCAGCACAATTTACAATAGCTAAGATCTGGAAACAGCCCAAGTGCTCATCAGTAGATGAATGGATGAAAATGCTGTGGTACAGATACACAATGGAATACTATGCAACTGTAAAAAAGAAGGAACTCTTACTCTTTGTGATAGCATGGATGGACCTGGAGATTATTATGCTAAATGATATAAGCCAATCAGAGAAGGACAAATATCACATGATCTCACTCATATGAGGAATCTAATCCTATATAATAAAAGACTAATATGCAAATTAGCCATCACTCCTCTACACCCACAAGACATGCCCACCAGCCAATCAGGAGCGAGTATGCAAATTAACTCCCAACCAAGATGGCTGTGGCCACAGACCAAGCAGGAGGCTTGGATTTCCCTGGCAATGGAGCAAGCCAAACTTTACACACATCCTGGCCAGCCCAGGCCTCCACTCAAGGCTACAAAGTTTCAATTACAGAAGATAAATAAATCACAACAAAAATGTCTGTGGCCATGGAGCAAGCAGGAGGCTTGGCTCCGCTCAAGGCTACAAAGATTCAATTATAGAAGATAAATAAATCCCAGATACCAGGGCCTCCGCTTGAGTTGCCGGGAGGCATGATTGGCCTGCAAACCACCACAGGCCCCTCGCCCAGGCCACCCCAAGCCCAAAGGGAACCCCCACCCTGATCTGGGACACCCTTCAGGGCAAACCAGCCGGCCCCTACCCATGCACCAGGCCTCTATCCTATCTAATAAGAGTAATATGCAAATTTACCATCACTCCCACACACAAGATGGCTGCCCCCATGTGGTCAAATATGGCTGCCCACATGTGGACACAAGATGGCTAACACAAGATGGCCAGCAGTGGAGGGCAGTTGGGATGGACCAGGCCTGCAAGGGAGGGCAGTTGTGGGTGATCAGGCCAGCAGTGGAGGGCAGTTGGGAGGGACCAGGCCTGCAAGGGAGGGGAGTTGGGGGCGATAAAGCCTGCAGGGGAGGGCAGTTAGGGGTGACCAGGCTGGCAGAGGAGGAAAGTTGGGGGTGACTGGGCCTGCAGGGAAGGGCAGTTGGGGGGGACCCAGGCCTGCAGGGGAGAACAGTTGGGGGTACCAGGCCTGCAGGGGAGGGCAGTTAGGGGTGACCAGGCCTGCAGGGGAGGGCAGTTAGGGGTGACCAGGCCTGCTGTGGAGGGCAGTTAGGGGCAATCAGGCTGGCAGGGGAGTGGTTAGGGGGTGATCAGGCTGGCAGGCAGAAGCAGTTAGGGGCAATCAGGAAGGCAGGCAGGCAAGCAGTTGGGAGCCAGCAGTCCTGGATTCTGAGAGGGATGTCCAACTGCCCATTTGGTAGGATCGGGCCTAAACAGGCAGTCGAACATCCCTCGAGGGGTCCCAGATTGGAGAGGGTGCAAGCTGGGCTGAGGGACACACATACCCCCATGCATGAATTTCATGCACCGGGCCTCTAGTGATCAAAATAAACTGATGAAAAAATATGACCAGAGGCATGGATACATGGAACAGATTGACAGTTCTCAGAGGGGAGGTGTGTGTGGGGACCTGGAAGAGATTAGTCAAAGACCATATATGCATATATGCATAGCCTATGGACACAGACAATAATGTGGTGAAGGCCTGGGGTGGGGTGGGGGCTTGCTGGAGAGGGTTAAAGTGGGGGTAGGAGACAATTCTAATACTGTCAACATCATTAATAACAAAAGACAAATAGAAGTTATTCCAAATAAATACAGCACATAGGAATAAAGGTTAATAGGTCATTAATTTAGCCTTATCTGTTAAATTTCTCTTTCATTTTATTAGTGCTAAGGATGAGAATAACTTATATATTGATATTTACATTTCATCTAAGGCTCAATTTATAGATCTTGTTATGAGGTGTTTATTGGTAATACTGGGGTAGTTTTAGTCCATAGAAATGTGTATGAAAAGAACAGGGAAACATCTGATGCTTGCTTGAGTTCATGTGTGTTTATGCTTGAATGTAGAGGGGATCTCACAGCAACCAGCTGCAGGAAGCACAGCCTGAGTGCAGGGAAAGAAGAAAGTGAGAAACAAGATGATTCTCTATCCACATGCTTGTCTCTATATCCAGGTAATCACAGCCTCTCATCTCCACCCATCAGTGAGCATCTACTCAGCACCCTCTTCAAGCCATGTTTCATTCTTTTTTTTTTCAATTTTTTAAAATTTATCTTTATTGCTGAAAGTATTACAGATGTCCCCCTTTTTACTTCATTGTCCTCCACACCACACCCACCCCTCCCAGGCCTTCACCACTCTATTATTGTCTGTGTCAATGGCATATCTCTCTCTCTCTCTATATCTATATCATCTATATCTATCTATATCTATATCTATATCTATATCTATATCTATATCTATATCTATATCTATATCTATATCTATATCTATATCTATATCTATATCTATATATCTGTATATCTATCTATCTATCTATCTATCTATCTATCTCTATCTATCTATCTATCTATCTATCTATCTATCTATCTATCTATCTATCTATCATGTATCTACCTACCTACCTATCTATCTACTAGTGGTCTGGTGCATGAAATTCATGCATGGAGGTGGGGGTGTCCCTTAGCCCGGCCTGAACATTCTCCAATCTGGGACCCCTTGGATGATGTCCAACAGCCTGTGGGATCGGGCCTAAACCGGCAGTCAGACATCCCTCTCGCAATCCGGGACTGCTCACCTGCCTGCCTGCCTGATCTCCCCTAACCACTATGCCTGCCGGCCTGCTCACCCCCTACTGCCCCCCCTTCTGGCCTGCTCACCCCCAAATGGCCCCCCTGCCAGCCTGATCACCCCCAACTGCCCCCTGCTGGCCTGCTCACCCCCAACTGCCTCCTCGGCCAGCCTGATGGCCCCCAGCTGTCCCCTACTGATGGCCTGCTTGCCCCTAACTGCCTCCCCGTCGGCCTGCTCACCCCCAACTGCCCCTCCCCCCCACCAGCCTGATCACCCCCAACCGCCCTTCCCTGCTGGCCTGATCACCCCTAACAACCTCTGCCTCAGCCCCGCCACCATAGCTTTGTCCAGAAGGAAGTCTGGAAGGTCTCCCTGTCTAATTAGCATATTACCCTTTTATTAGTATATATAAGTTCCCCTGTTAATCTCTCCCCACCCCCACCACTGCCTTCCCTCTGAAATTTGTCAGTTTGTTCCACGTTTCTATGTCTCTGGATCTATTTTATTTATCAGTTTATTTTTTTCATTAGATTCCACAGATGAGTGAGATCATGTGATACTTATTTTTCTCTGACTGGCTTATTTTGCTTAGCATAATACTCTCCAGGTCCCTCCATGCTGTCTCTAATGGTAAGAGATCCTTCTTTTTTAATAGCTGCATAGTATTCCATGGTATAAATGTCCCACAGCTTTTTGATTCACTCATCTACTAACAGGCACTTCTTAGCTATTATAAATTGTGCTGCTATGAACATAGGGGTGCAAATATCTTTCTGATTGGTGTTTCAGGTTTCTTAGGATATATTCCTAAAAGTGGGATCACTGGATCAAATGGCAGTTCTATGTTTCTTTGCTTCTATCTAGCCTGACCAGAAACTATATCCCTGCTGTCCAGTTAATAGTCGAATCTCATTATTCACAGTAGTTATGTTCTAGAAAGTCACCACAAATGCTGAATTAGTGAATACTAATCCTTTGCTCTTAGGGGGAATAGAAGGTTATGTTTCTGTGAGCCTCTGGTTATGACATTTTCATCAATTGATAAATACATAACCTTGTTTTATGTGTGTTTCTGTTTTAAAAACACCTTATTTAATACTAGAGGCCCAGTGCACGAAATTTGTGCACGGAGGGGGGGGGGCGGTGTATGTGTCCCTCAGCCCAGCCTGAACCCTCTCCAATCTGGGACTCTCGAGGGATGTCCGACTGCCCGTTTTGGCCCAATCCTACCTGGTTCGGGCCTAAATGGGCAGTCGGACATCCCTCTCACAATCCAGGACTGCTGGCTCCCAACTGCTCACCTGCCTGCCTTCCTGATTGCCCCTAACTGCTTCTGCCTGCCAGCCTGATCACCCCCTAACCACTTCCCTGTCAGCCTGTTTTCCCCTAACTGCCCTCCCCAGCAGGCCTGGTCACCCCTAATTGCCCTCCCCTGCAGGCCTGGTCACCCCTAACTGTCCTCCCCTGCAGGCCTGGTCCCCCCCAACTTTTCTCCCCTGCAGGCATGGGTTCCCCCCCCCCCAAGTGCCCTTCCCTGCAGGCCTGGTCGCCTCCAACTTTCCTCCTCTGCCGGCCTGGTCACCCCTAACTGCCCTCCCCTTCAGGGTTGATCGCCCACAACTGCCCTCCCTTGCAGGCCTGGTCCCTCCCAACTGCCCTCCCTTGCAGACCTGGTCCCTCCCATCTGCCCTCCCCTGCTGGCCATCTTGTGGTGGCCATCTTGTGTCCACATGGGGGCAGTCATCTTTGACCACATGGGGGCAGCCATCTTGTGTGTTGGAGTGATGGTCAATTTACATATTATTCTTTTATTAGATAGGATATCTTGTTGATTCATTAACATTGAATTCATGGCCTTTAGTGCTATTACTCAGGCCTAAAGGAAGCTCATGTAACACCTGTGTTTGCTCCGTGAGGCACCTCACAGCCTTCCTGAGATTAGGAACACCAGACTGCACTTCAGCATGATGCTAGGGGGACAATTTAAACAGTGAAACCACCAATAAAAGTACATAAAGCATGGCACTACATAGACTGAGAAAAGGCACTTGTTTACAGTATGAGAGATGAACTAAGAGAGAAGTGTGGCCTTGTTTGAACTCCCAGGAACGCATGGGTCAGGAGACAGAAATCTGTTGCTCTGCACATGTCCACAAATGACTGTGAAAACACTGCTTGTTCTATTTGGGGTTACACATATATTCTGGCAAGTAGGCAGATTTGCAAATGCAAAATCTGTGAATAATATAGTTGGACCGTCTATGAGTCTGTGACTCTAGCTGTCCTGGCCTCAGCCTCTGTATTTTGACAGCAGACATATGGGAGAGGGAATCTGCTTTGCTCTGCTCAGCTCACTCTGCACCCGGCTCTATTAGCTGGCTGGCTGAGAGGGGCCCACCTGCTTGCTGAGGTCCTGGCATGACAGCAGAGGTCACAATGAAATTTTGTCCTTGCACTAAGAGCTCCCCACCTCATAAGAATTCATAAGTGGATATATAACATACTAAATTAGATGACCAATTCAGCAGGATTCTGTGAGCTTGGTTTGAGTCAAGCCCCTGTCTCACCACAATCTCAGGCAAAGAGAATCAAAGAACTCAGTTCTGAGAGCTGTTCAAACTCTAGAAGGTGGCACCAATGGTTATTCCATCATTAGTGATGGAGACAGTCCTCTAATTCATATGAGATGTATTATCCAAAAATTGTGCTTGACAATTGCCTGTCCAAATGTTGAGCAAGAGGGCCCTTTTCAGCTATTACAATTTCCTTCACCCAGGCCTAGGCAGCCCCACAGCCATACTACTGGGGACCCAGATTCCTTGTTCTCTAAGCCCCAGATTATGGTTACCTTTCCCTCTCTTGGGAGACAGTCTGGCACCTATATTTTCCAGGTATTTCTGCTCCCCTCTGAGGTCATGCTACTTTGGAACAAAATGGCTTAGCCTCTAAATTCTAAACTTTTATTCAAGAATTATGTATCTGGAGTGAGAGGGAAATTTTTTTTTTCTCTCTCAAAGCTCTAAACTCATCCTTGGGCTCTGATAATCCCAGTGGTCACCTGTCTAGGCTGCCAGCCCACAGCCCAAAGATATTAGCATGAGTGAGGATAGTCAGTACAGCTGGGTATATAAATGTCTGTGGCTTGATAAAGCACTGCCCTCTCAGGAGGCCTAGTGAGCAAGCAAATTCTGGTTCCTTAGAGTGGAAAGAAAGATGGATAAGATTACCAATACTTATCACCTGTTTGAGAGAAGGTGACATATTTGGCTATTGTTTGATTGAAATCCCTATGAGGGCCAACTCTGGATATGACTAGTTAAGAAGCTAAAAAAGAGAGGTTAATGGATACTGATGAAGTTCAGAGAAATAACAACAAACTGTATTATTATTTGATACAAGACACTACCCTCAAGCATCTTATTCTCACTTCCTCTGTCTCAGTTTACTCTATCCTTCCCAAGTCCCCAGAAAAACCATGATCCAGTGAGTAAGGAGTTAACAAGGATTCAGCTGAGGCCTGCATCCTTCTCATTGGTCTGCTTCTGTTTCATACCAACCAGTTAACTATTTTGAATATCACCCTACTCTGCCACACAATATTGCCTTGGAGGGAAGAAGTATTTGTTTCATACAGCACATTGAAGAAAGAATTGTCCCCAGTCAAATGAAAAACAAAAACTGGAAACATCGGAGGATAGTAGGAGACATCTGTGAAGATTAAAGCATGCCATTGCTTTAATTGGGATGCCATCTCAGCTCCCTCCCAGGGTCCTGATTAGAAGACTGTTGCCTGTGGAATGGGAGATTGTACTGATGTATCACAGCACTTTCAGCATGCACTTGGCAAGGAAAGATGGCACAGGGAGCAGGGGAGGATTTATAAATCCTTCTTAGAGCAGAGAGCCATCTTCCTATCAGTTTTACAGCTGACTCCTCCAGCTCTCACAGACAGACCTGTGATATCTGCATTATTACAGCTTCCTGCATTCATCCCTTGCACTTTTGTAATGTAGAAAAGAGAGAGATTAATTGTATGGTGAAACTCTTCAGCAATTTGCTGAAGCTCTGCATTCCTGACATTAATCTTTCCCCAAGTGCCCTATCATTAACTTGAAAAATCAACCGGGCAAAACCTTCGAGTAGGTTCATGCAAATGGAAACACATAAATAGTGTGCAGAATGAAGATGGGGCAAAGCTGTTTGGCTGCCTGAGAATCAGGCAAGATGACACATTAAGCTTTTTTTTCCAGAATGCTTCACCCATGGAGCATGTCATTTATCCACAACCCTATACTATTGAATTAGAATAGTTTATTTTGGGAACGGGCCTGGTAAGAGCATGGAAAACATTTCCATTTTCAAGTTGTTTTCAAATTATGCAAATAAAAAAATCACTTCTCTCCCTGATTTCCAAAGGAAAATGTCTTTTCCTCTCAGTTTGTGGAATTCAACAACCAGCTGCCTTTATCTAGATTGTCTTCAATGTAAAATGAAAATAAGCAAACATTTATTTGTAGATTTTTCCATATAATAAATGTTCTCATGATGACAATTTTGATTAGTAAAATTAAAATTTACCCATATGTAAAATTTACCCATATGTGAAAAAAAGAGCCCTTAATTGATGTATTAATTTTGGAAGTTTTGAATCTGTTTTTTCTAATAAGACTCTTCTACACCAGAATTTGTTCTTATGTAAATAGAGCTCTCTGTGTTAAAAAAAATCATGATGATAAGCCAGATGAAAAAGCAGAGTTTCTACTGAGGAGAAAATGGGTCTCAATTAGGGTTGGTGGGAATGGATTTCTTTCACCCCAGAGGTTGCCTGGGGTGACCAGTGTAGGCTGTATGTTCTCTCTTTCAGCTGCAAACTGTGATTTAAGTTTTTTGTTACAGAACTGGACATTAAATGGTGGTAGTTTGAGAATGAAAAGTAAGCATGCACCATTGTTTAACCAACTACTTTGAATTCCACCTTTTATGTCTGCACTGAGCTAAATCTCCCCAGCATGGAGCAAACCCTTCCTCATTCACATTGACTAGTTACCTGACGTAGGCAAAGAGCAGGATACATAATTTAAATAAGACTAGGTTACATGAGCCAATATAATTAGAGATTCTTGCAAAGGGAAGTTTAGGCATATGCTCAGGCTGTTTTCTAGGTTTAGTTCAAAGTTAAATTCATAAATTATATCAAACCTGTACTGTTTGTTATCGAAACAAAAATGAAAGTGGAATTTAAGAGTAAAGAGCTACTTACCACTGATTGTGTTTTTTTCTCTCTTGGTGAATGGTAAGGATCAAGAAAGTTAGCAAAAGCTTGGATTTGAGTAAAAATGCATGTAAGTTTATTTTCAATTACTCATTCAATTAATGCTTATTGAGAGCCTCTAGGGTGAGCATCTTAATATTGAATGAGGCAAATGGTCAAGGAGCTTATAGTATAGACAGACCAAGACAAATACTTGGATAATAGATAATGTAATGACATATAAACAGTTAAAATTCAGTTTCCCAGAGCAAATCATCTCCTCTCTCCTCTGCTAGTGTCCATAGTTGGGAAGAACAAAATAATAATTGGATGCTTCATGACCAGGGATTTGTTTGGACTTTTTTTTTTTTTAAACCTAATACTTCCTTTTATTTTTATTTTTTAAAATTTCTTTATTGATTAAGGTATCACATATTTGTCCTCATCCCCCCATTCTCATCCCAAACCCCTCCCCACGCATGCCCCACCCCCCTGTTGTCCGTGACCACTGGTTAGGCTCATATGCATGCACACAAGTCCTTTGGTTGATCTCTCCCCCTTATCCCTCCCCTCCCCTACCTTCCCTCTGAGGTCCAACAGTCTGATCTATGCTTCCTTGTCTCCAGGTCTGTTCTTGTTCATCAGTCTATGTTGATTATTAACTAAATGAATACATTTATTTTTATAAGCTACAAGTTCAGTTTAAATTAAAGTCATCTGAGATTGTGTGCAAGGTAAATATGTTTGAATTTTCACACTTTTTTGGATGGTATCATGTAGGGAGCGACTATAGGGTCAAGTCTCGGACTGATGTGTGGCAGAGCCACATACAAGTCCCAGCTTAGAGGGCAGAGCCCTTCTAGCACAATTAAGCTTGACCTTGTAGTCCTCCCTTGTTCCTAGGTAGCGAATGGGCTGTGGGAGGTGCAGCAAGTGCTGCCAAAACAAGGCCTGAGTAATGAAATAGATTTGAAATTCACAAGAACATTGTAAACATCTTGCCCTTGTTTTCTTTGTGTGATCTGACTATAAAATAAAGCTTCAGCTTACAGGCTGTGTCACTGTTTCCTCATCCAGGCACAGTGATCCTACCTGGCTCCAACTGTATTCTCTTGTCTGTTTTCTTTAATTCTTCACCGCCCTTCCTCAGGTACACCCTTGGCTGTGCTGGACAGGGTTCAATATCAAAGCAGGGAGCCAGGCTGGACTAAAATATGGTGGGAACATCATTTACCTGGACAGATCATCTTAAACTGGAAACAATAATTTATACTTATGTAGCACTGATGAAATTCCAGACACTGTTCTAAAACACACAAACATACCCACACATGCACACACCTATAATTCATTCATTTCTTTAAAGCAACCTTATGAAGGGGTTATAATCATCATCTACATAAACAAATGAAGGATGGCAGAATGTGTCACCTGAAAATATGCTACTTTGGCATAAGACTTATTTTGAGTTAAAGTCACTTGAAAAATAGCAGCTGCGAAGATGGCGGCGGAGATGAAAGGCTGATCTGTTGCTTCGCATGGCAGTTTCGGAAATACAACTAAAAGATGGACGGGTGAGCGCGGCGACTCCTGCTCACGTCTCCCCAGACCGGGCGGCTGCTCCTCTCAGTCAGCACCGCAGCCGGGGCCATGGGCTCGTGGGCGGCCGCGGAAGCTGCTGTGGTGGCGGCCGCGGACTCGGCGCAGTGGCTCTCGGTGAAGGAAGAGACCATCTTTCTACAGGAGGGGCCCATCCGCGTCACCGACCTGGCCGAGCTGCCCAGTGAGATCCTCGGGGCCCCGGAGGCTGCCAACACCGATTTGGAGGATTCTTAGGATTTCCCATCTTACATTAAGTCCTTTAGCCATTTTGACAGAGGAGAACCAAGAAGGTGGCAAAGTTAAACAAATGAACTGCACTGCGCACAGCAATTTCAAAAATACAACTGGAGGACAGAGCGTCTGCCACCCAGATCCACAGGAGAGCTGGCTGAATGGTGGATTTACGGCTAAGAGGGAAGAGGAAAAGAGCGAACTCGGAGGGGATGAGGTGCAGAGGCGCGTGGGTCGGGCTGGTGGAGGGGGAAGGGACACGCGGCTTTTGTTCCAACCCTCGGGGAGATTAGCTCCCCATCACCCTGAAATCCAGCTTCTGGGGACGTGCGGGAGACCCAGACGCCTGCGGGGAGAGGCTGGACTCTTGTGGAGGTGCGCCCAGCAATCAGTGTTTGCTGCGCTGGAGTGTGGAACAAGGGGGCTTAGAAACGTGGAAAGCAGAAAAAGCAGACTTGCAGCCATTGCGGTTCGCCATGCCATGGCCTGTTGGTGCCCTGAGACCCCACCCCGTCCTGAGACCTGCCCCGCCCTAGGACCTGCCCTACCCTGGGACCCGCCCCGCACATTTTGAAGACCCGCCCCGCAAGTCTTGCAGGCGCACCTGTGCTCCAAGCAGCGGCTTTTGCATGTAGGTGGCCTGCCCTGTGGCAGCTTGACCAGATGAACTGCGGTTCTAGTCGGACTGCTCCAGGGCTGCTCAGACAGGAGGAGGAAACTGCAGTTTTTGCTGTAATCCCTGCTGAGTGGCCTCAGGAAGTAGCTGACCTACACTCCATTGGAAACCCAGAAACGAGGGCATCTAGTGGTCGGTGTGAGATGACACCAGATTTCAACCACGTGCATAAGGGACACATTCAAGAGACAGACTCAGTGAGCGCCAAAGCCTTGCTGCACCAAGACCCAGCCCATAAACGTGTCTCCTGCACAGCAACTCTTCCTTTATAGACAAAGAGGGTCCTCACGGCCAATTGGCCTGGAGGACAATTCCTCCCAGTGACACCAACAACAATCAAGACTTAACTATACAAAGGAGGACCAAGATGGAGGCATAGGGCGGAAGCCTGATTGTTGCCTACCACAACAATTTTGAGAATACGATGGGAGAGCAGAGCAGACACCATCCAGAACCACCGGAGGGCTGGCTGAGCAGATGCTCTACAACTAGAATAAAAGAGAGGGGTACGCGGGATGATGCTGATGCCGGTGACCCAAAGACCACACTTTAAGAACTACGGCTCAGGCGACACAATGGCAGCCTGGAATGTGCTTGGCGCAGTTCCCCTGGCGGTCTCCAGCTGAGGGGACGGCTCCACTCGCTGCCGAGCACGGACAGACGAGCCCCTGGGAGACATGGGGTGGGAGACTCCGCGCTTGCTGACTTCTGAGAACTTCAAGAATCTCATCGCCCCGGAAGTGGCCAGGTGTGCACGCTCGGTGACTGGCCACCGCTGCAGACCCAAGGGCTGATGCAGCGACACCGGACCAGCCCGCCGCCGCGCACCGGGCACACCGGAGCTTCACCGAGCTCGCCGCCCAACGAGTTCTGCGGCAGCCGCCCTGGAGCTCTGAGAAAATGGCCGAAGGAATTGCTGAAAGGGAATTGACCAACAGGAATTGGGATCAAGAAGACGAAACCCCGCTGGGACCCGGGACCGGGCGAGGCTGCGCGCCTCTGGGCTCGGGTGTGGTCACATGCCCCTGGGTCTAGGTGAGGCCTCATGCCCCTGGGTCTGGGTGAGGCCACGCGCCCCTGGGTCCGAGTGAAGCGGGATTCCGGGTCTGGGTGAGGCCATGCGCCCCTGGGTCCGGGTGAAGCTGAATCCTGGGTCCGGGTGAGGCCGTGTGCCCCTGGATCTGGGTAAGGCTGGGTCCCGGGTCCGGGTGAGGCCGTGCGCCCCTGGATCCGGGTGAGGCCACGCGACCCTGGGTCTGGGAGAGGCCATGCACCCCTGGGTCCAGGTGAGGCCACGTGCCCCTGGGTCTGGGTGAAGCTAGATCCCGGGTCCGGGTGAGGCCGTGTGCCCCTGGATCTGGTGAGGCTGGGTCCCGGGCCCGGGTGAGGCCACGCGCCCCTGGGTCTGGGTGAAGCTGGATCCTGGGTCCGGGTAAGGCCATGTGCCCCTGGATCCGGGTGAGGCTGGGTCCCGGGTCCGGGTGAGGCCTTGCGCACCTAGGTCCGGGTGAGGCCACACGCGCCTGGGTCCAGGTGAGGCCACGTGCCCCTGGGTCTGGGTGAAGCTAGATCCCGGGTCTGGGTGAGGCCGTGTGCCCCTGGATCCGGTGAGGCTGGGTCCCGGGCCCGGGTGAGGCCACATGCCCCTGGGTCCAGGTGAGGCCATGTGCCCCTGGGTCTGGGTGAAGCTAGATCCCGGGTCCGGGTGAGGCCGTGTGCCCCTGGATCCGGTGAGGCTGGGTCCCGGGCCCGGGTGAGGCCATGCGCCCCTGGGTCTGGGTGAAGCTGGATCCCGAGTCCGGGTGAGGCCATGTGCCCCTGGATCCGGGTGAGGCTGGGTCCTGGGTCTAGGTGAGGCCTCGCGCACCTAAGTCCGGGTGAGGCCATGCGCCCCTGGGTTTGGGAGAGGCCACGTGCCCCTGGGTCTGGGTGGAGCTGGATCCCGGGTCCGGGTGAGGCCGTGTGGCCCTGGATCCGGGTGAGGCTGGGTCCCGGGCCCGGGTGAGGCTATGCGCCCCTGGGTCCGGGTGAGGCCGTGTGCCCCTGGATCTGGGTGAGACTGGGTCCCAGGTCTGGGTGAGGCCGTACGCCCCTGGGTCTGGGAGAGGCCATGCGCCCCTGGGTCCGGGTGAGGCCTCGCGCCCCTGGGTACGGGTGAAGCTGGATCCCGGGTCTGGGTGAGGCCGTGTGCCCCTGGATCCGGGTGAGGCTGGGTCCCGGGTCTGGGTGAGGCCACGCGCCCCCTGGGTCTGGGTGAGGCCACGTGCCCCTGGGTCCGCCCGAGACCAAACCAGAGGGAGTCGGACCTCCATTACCACCATTTGTCCACCATCCAGAGCTGAGGGGTCAGTGCCGACATGTACACATAAGGAACTGGTGGACATTGAAATTGGGTCTCAAAAGAACTGTTGGTCCAGAAAGAAACTCACTACAGACTGATTCATTTGCCTGTCAGCATAACTATTATTGCTCGTCTCACATTCAGTTCTTATAAGTATATCTCTAGTGACACATGATCTCGCTCATCTAGGGGAAATGATGAACAACATAGATGATGAACAAGAACAGAACCAGAAACAAGGAGGCATCGATCGGACTATCGATGGGGGGGGGGCAGAGGGGAGAGATCAACCAAAGGACTTGTGTGCATGCATATGAGCCTAACCAATGGTTAAGTTCAACAGGGGTTTGGGGCATCCGTGGGGAGGGGTGTGGGATGGGAATGGGGGGATGAGGACAAATATGTGACACCTTAATCAATAAAGAAATTTAAAAAAAAAGAAAGAAAAATAGCAGCTGCAAGAAAGACACTGTCCCCATGTTTCTGAAAACAGAAAACTTGCATGTGAAAGGTGCTCTCCCTGGACCAGGAGGAAAGACACATTCTTATCACCAGAGATGGGAGTGGAAGCAAAGAGAAATCTATACAAACAGATTTTGTTAAAATAACTCTTATCTTCCTTTAGTCACCCTGTATTTTTTAGTTATTTTTCCTTCCACAATTGCCTCTTTTCGTTCAACCTAGTATATGGGCACTAAGATTTTGCCACTTCTTTGGATCTTTGTTTTTTTTATAGGTCCTATCGTATACATGCAAAAATCCACATGCTTTCACCTGTTAGTCTGTCTTATATCAATTTAATTCTCAGGCCTAGCTGGAGGCCCTAAGAGCTTACAGATAAAGTTTTACCTCCCCCACACTAACAAATATGTGTCGCTCAGTGGAAGTGTCAATAGAATTCTTTCCATTGCAAGAGACTTAGGGGATGATGGTGATCAACGGCCACACATTTATCAAATACCTACCATATGGCAGATACTGGAGATACAAAGATGATCAAGACCTGATTCTTGACCCATTGCTTACCTTCTAGGGACAGCTGGACATGTGAGCAGATGAGTGTAGAGGGTGTTGGAGGTTCTGTGATGGAGGTCCCTAAGAGTGGAGTGGGGCATGCAATTCTCCCTAGAGTCTTCACAGAGCATTTGAAACACTGAACTTTTGGGTTGTGTTCTACCAGAAGGTAGCCTAGCCAAGTTAAAGTCATGTATAAAGATCCCCCAAGTTCTAACAATGCACTTGAGGCAATAGAGTGGTTCTAGCTGTAATCTTTTGTCTAGGTTATAGTATCTTGAGCAAGTAAGAAAGTGTGTTGCTAGGTTTGTTTCATCTAATGTAAAGATTTTGGTCAGTACCAGGAGGCAGAGAATGGAGACAATGTCCAGTTAAAAATAGAAGAATCTACAGTTCTGTAGAGATAGGCTGCAACCTCCCCCATTTGCCCCATTTTGTTCATGAGAAAATCATCAACCACTGACATTGACTCAATATTCAGAACAATAAGAGTATAAAAGGTAACAACAAAGGGAAATTGATATTTTGAGAATTGTATAATTGAATGATTTTAGCAACACTTGGAATTATTCAGCAAACTTTTTTCAGGGACTAAAACATGCTAGGACCTGCAAAGTACTTTATGAGAGTAGTGTTTTGAGAGTAAGATTGTATGGATGGTGTTTTCCAATAATTTGTGTGTTCATGCTTGTGTGTGTATATACATGTATGTGTGTGTGTGTATGTGATTTAACAGTCACAAATAGTAACATGTGATATATACATACCAACATAATTTACTAAAGACCCTTCACCTTATCTTCTAATATCAGGCTCAGTTTAGCATATACATTCATATCTTAAATCAGGCATATTCTACAGTTGTTTACTTATGCCAGCTTCATATTGGGTAAGATTGAACTCTTATCCCAGCACATTATAAATTTTCACAAGATAGTATTTCAATAGAATTTCAAATATTTGTAGATCACTAGCAATCTGTCCTAACTTTTAAAAGGTGTGTGAATTAAACATATTATTCAAATCATGAATTCTTGAAAACTCATTGAGTTAGTTGTTCCTGACTATCATCTTGGAGCATGCTGTGCATCTTAATTTTGCCTAAGAAATGTGCCTGAGGGAAATATTTGACTATTAGCACTCTAAAAACTTTATCAGATTACTGGGCACTGGCTACATAAAAGATGCATAGTAAAACATTCCAATTAGAATGTATAAATAACCTCGATGACATGGAGACAAATCATGAATTCTTCAGCCTAACACCCCTAAAGAACATGCATCACCTGATTTCTCTCAGCTTGCACACTATATTCTCTGTCTGCATTAGGGAGGTCCACTGAAGGCCCCAGGACCATGCTCCTTCCTGTACCAGGGAGAGTATGAGAGAATGACTGTGCCACTTGCAGCCATTGCATACTCTACTCAGGAGAGTATGCAATGGCTGCAAGGAATTTCCTTTCAGGAATCCTAATATCCTGGTTGTAGGATGGCACAGGGAGTTAAGAAGCTGTCCACATGAAAAAGGATAGTATCTTTACCTCCACACAAAAAGAGTGTTATAGTGTGCTTTGAAATGAATTCTGAGAAATTCAGACACATCATTCACATGCAAGGACAAAATTTGAGTGTTGTTGAGGATGTGGAGAAGTTAGAACTCTCATCCATTGATGGTGGGAATGTAAAGTGGTACAGCCATTTTGGAAACCACTTTGGCAATTCCTCAAAATATTAAACATATAGAATTACCATATGACCAAACAATTCTACCCCTAGGTATGTATTCAAGAGAATTGAAAATTTATGTCTATGCAAAAACCTGCCTGTACACAAATGTTTTTATCAGCATTTTTCATAATAGCCATATTGGAAATAATCCAAATGTTCATCAACAGATGGATGGATAAACAAGATGTGGTATATTTGTACAATAGAATATTCAATATTTCATAAAAAATAAGAATAATGAAGTTTGAATACATGCTACAACATGGATGAACCTTGAAAACATTATACTAAGTGAAAGAAGCAATAGCAAGAGGCCACATATTGTGTGATTTCATGTATATGAAATGCTCTGAATAGGCAAATCCAGAGATACAGAAAGTAGATAAGTGCCAATTACACAATGGCAACGGTTTCACAAGTTTTTGACTGTATTAAAAAGACACCACACTGAATTGTACACTTTAAAAGAGTGAATTTTATGGTTTGTGAATTAGATTTCAGTAAAGCTTTTTGAGTGGCTATGTCCCTGTAAATTCCTGTAAATGGTCAAGATTTAATTGTTGTTTTGGAATGTACTATAGCCTAAAAAAGAAATAAAAAAAAGTTTAAAGATAAGCAAAGGCAACAAAGCAATAAGAAGTTATTTTTTCATATGTTAGAATTCTATGTTTTCAAACATATGAAGGGAATTATCCATAACATGAATCAGAATGATAATAGATATGTTTTTGCATTGCATTCACAGATGGTCTTATTGAAACACATTCCGGGAGATGATAAATATAGAAGCTTATAGAGTTATATACTATGAGACTCTGGATTGGAGATGAACTGAAGAGCAAGTTGTCTGAGGGAACATTTCTTATTAGTTCTTTTATTTTCCAGGGCATGGAGTACATTTAAGTTGAAGAGAAGATTAAATTAGTCATTGTTTTGCAGTTGTCCCTTTTCAAAGGACAGCTTCAACCAGCAAGAAAATACATATCCTTTTTTCTCTGAGATAACCTAATTTTAAAGATTAGTCCATTCTAATGTAGTAGACACTTGATAAATGTTTCATGAAATAATGTAGGAAGTAATAAATTGTAAATGAATAAATGTGGAGTGTATACAAGTGGATATTTGAACAGAATCCCCCACAGTATTTTTTTTTAAATAACATCTTTTTGAAAAAAAAAAAATAGATTTTTAAAGTTGATTTCAGAGAGAAAGGGAGAGGAGAGAGAGATAGAAATATCAATGATGAAAGAGAATCATTGGTCTGCTGCCTCCTGCACAACCCCCACTGGGGATTAAGCCTGCAACCCAGGCATGTGCCCTTGACTGGAATCAAACCTGGGACCCTTCAGTTCGAAACTGACACTCTATCCACTGAGCAAAACCGGCTAGGGTCCCATGGTACCTCTAAAGTTAGCTTCTTCCTTTGCCTCCAAGGTAAGCATTGGAATTTTGAAGCATTTTTAAGAAATGAAATTTCTTTGACATTTTGGGCTGCTTGTCATTTTGAAAATAATTTTTAGCAAAAATCAGCAGTCTTCCCTGGTGTTTTTATATTGGCATAGTTTCTAGTTATTAGATTTGATATTTTTTTACCTAAAGAACATAAAGAGCACCATTGGACTTTATAAAAAAAAAAAAAACCAAAAGCCACTAACAAACAATGAGTTGATTCACCCTTGCCACTGCTTCCATCAACATCTATTTATGAGGTCAAAGCTCATATCCAAGGAGGGCAGACATGTCAGTTTAAATCAATTATTTTTTAAACATTTTGAGAATTCTTTACTGATTTATTTAGATAGATTTGCACCTTCTGAGATCAGGTAAGAACTACATCAGATTTCTCATGGAGAAATTCTTAAATTAAAAAAAAAAGTGATATGAAAATACTATAATATTTGTCAATATCACTGTTTTACATGTAAAATATTATGCAGTCTGTTCTCTTACTTCTAGAGTTTAAACAGTATTCTAGTTTTGTCTAATAATTTGCACCTTCTTCCCATCCTTAACAGCTCATAAGAACTCATAATAAAATAAGAGACCTACATTGCCTCCATTTTTAATCACATTTCAAACTAATCCTGTTAATGAACTCCCCTGTCTAGCCAAACTTTCTCAATTAATTCTTGGCCCTCTAACTTTACTGCCTCTACTTCCTTTTCCTGGCACCCCCTCTGTCCTCCCATCAAAGTTTTACTTTCCATTCCTTAATCCCAAGTGTATTTATTCTGTAAAATGGTCTCTGAATAAAAGATTACAAATATATAATACTGCTCTGAATGCTTGGCAATTATTATCTGTATCAGACATGTGGCGGCACATTTACAACTTTGTTTTAAAGTTAAATGTAGGCATATTCATGGCCAGAGTGAGATTATAATTCCTGGAATTCACAGACCAGCCTGATTGATTTTTGCAAGATATGTCACACATGACAGCCTTGCAATGAATGCTTGAGTGAAGGAGAGGATGTGAAAACTGAGGCAGTGACTCATCTGAGAGGTGTCCAAACGGTGACTGATTAAACAAATTCAGTAATACATACTGTTCTTCCTTCTGACCTGTGCTGTTGTTTTGGAAGTTGAGATCTTCTGGTGACTAAGTAATCAGATGTATGGATATACTCCCTTGAGGTGTACTACTTGCAAAGGACTTTGATCGTCACCCACAGCAAAGATGAGGGCAGATCTGGTGTCAGCCGCTCTTGTTTTTTTGCAGAGATATAATCCATGCAACACCCTGTGGCCACAAAATGGCCACATTCATTGTTTCAAACAGTGTTTAAAATTTCCTTTCAGAATGCTTAAAAGTAACTCAAAATGAATAGATGTATTCTGGGGTGACAATAAATTTGATTTTGTAACTGAAATAGTAGTTTTCATCTCTCTTATATAACAGAATGTTATAGCAACAGAGCCACAGGATTTCAAGAAGTACCATACTCACATTCAATGAAGTGGATTGTTTTTAAGGTTCCAACACAGACCACTCGGTACAAAGGGTCAAATGCAGTCCAAACAAATGCTTGACAATAACAGGTACAAAGTGCTGTGTCCTTGGTGAATGATTAATCATAAGCTATCATAAACAAAAGTGTTCTATACATTTGATAAACAGGTTCGTAAAGAGCACAGGAAATATGAAGAACAGTAACATCTTTCCAAATTAAATGTCAGTTATAGACTGCTGAGTGATGCTTGGGGCATCTAGGTTTGAGGGGGTTTTGTATAACACTTTAAGTCAGCCTAGGGTGGCTATGTCTGCACACCCTTATTGGTAAAATACATTGCAACCATAAATGTGCCCTTAGCATTCTTATGTATTTTTTTCATTACATAATCTCCATTCAGTAGGTTATGTTATGAACACTCACTCTCAGAAACCAATGTAAGGGGACACTACTTTTCTGTTCCTGTATTTTTTTTCCTCATGGGAATTAAGGGAGCAATAACCATGATAATCTCTAGATAGAAAGGCAAATAAACCAATGTTGCAAAACCGAAAAACAAAACAAAAAACAAACAAACCCAAAACACTAAAACACTTTGTTGCATCTTCAAAGTAGTCTTAAGAATAAAAGTGTGACTATAGAAATAGAGAATAACATTTGTTCTTTTTCACAGAGGTGTTGGAATGATACCAGTGGTCGGCAAACTCATTAGTCAACAGAGCCAAATATCAACAGTATAACGATTGAAATTTCTTTTGAGAGCCAAATTTTTTAAACTTAAACTTCTTCTAACGCCACTTCTTCAAATTAGACTCTCCCAGGCCGTGGTATTTTGTGGAAGAGCCACACTCAAGGGGCCAAAGAGCCGCATGTGGCTCGCGAGCCGCAGTTTGCCGAACACTGATATAGCCAAATGCATGCGACCATCCCAAGTGGCCTTATTGGATGGTTACACAAATATTTTTTTAAATTTTCCAATAATTTTGCTATATTTCAGAATACTTCCAAAGCTTAACTTTAGGAATTATATTGAAAACTACTTAGTAAGTCACATAAAAACCAACTTTTTTCCTCAGTAAGAGTCAACCCTGGTATTGACAGGGTTATTAGTGCCCTTTTTGGTACAAAAAGAAATGTGCAGGCAAGAAATTGTGCAGGCAAAGAAATGGTTGCAATCAAGAAATCTAAGCAGGCCTCAAAGATTTATGGGAATTATCGTGAAAATGCAAAGGAAATGACCCTGTGATGACAGTGCTTTCAAGGGTCAGGTGTCAATGGATAGGCTTTAGAAGTGGTTTCTTGAGGAGAAAATGGCAACAGAATAGATAGATGTGTTCCAAGCCTTGTCCCGGAGCAGAAAGAAAGAACAGCTGAAGGTCGCATGGGGAGTGTTTGTTAGCGAGTTGAGGGACAGCTGGACTCCAGGAGAAGGTGGGGGCCTACTGGACGGGGTTCCCCTGGCAGCCCACACTGAGGCTGGGTCCCCTCTCGGAGCTACGGGCTCAGACGGGGAAACCACGCCATCTTAAAAGGTAAAGTGGATCTTATTGGAGGCCTGAAAATCCACAACTGCGGAGACCACCGAACAGCTGTGAGCCCCAGAACACCGGTCCCCAATCGGCGCAAACACGTGGATTCAAAGGAGCTCTTCACTCCACCACGGAAAGTTCAGATTTCGCCTGGGATAAGGTGAGGTCTCTGGTCCCGGCGGGAGAGAGAGGTGTGCGCTTTGCGGGAGCTGGAGGACCATCTGGGGAAGTCTGTGCCTGGAAAAATCCGTGGCAGTTGGGGCTGGCGTGATCCGTGAATGTGGAGGGGGCGGTCCTCAGAGCTGCTAACAGAAGGGATCTCTGGAAAGCAACCCATTTTGATCTGACGTGAAGGGACAGCCTGGGAATTTCAGGGGAGTGCAGGCTGCTTGGACTTGTGTGGACCCACTGTCCGCACACTTGGACTTTTTCCGCTTCTGATTACTAAGCCCAATACATAGGATAACCCAGTTGAAGATACCCTGGGATACTGAAGGGGGAAGTTGTTTTTCTGGAACCTGGGAATCGGAGTGAGGAGTGACCATCGGAGAGCCAGCTCTGAGGCAGCCCACCTCCACAAACCGGTATTGAGTGTCACAGGGAAAGAAGGCTAGAGAGGCCATAGATTGACCCGGAAGTCAAACCAGAAACACTGCCACCCAGGGGCTGAACCACAAATTGACTCTTGTGTAATCAAAAATAAAGTAATACAAGAAATTAAGACACTGCCTGCTTAAAAATCAGGACTGGCTTACAACACTGAGGAGCAGTGAAACGCAGGGAACTGCAATACTGTCTGGACTGGGAAACAGGCATGCCACACAGAACAATAAAGGAAGTGAATGACCTTCACTACTGCACATTTTATTTTTTTACTTATTTTTTTATTTTTATTTTTTGCATCTTTTACTTAAGAAACTATTTTTTTCTTTTTTCCTCACTTGATTTTACCTTTTTAATTACTACATTTTTATTTTCAATCAGTATTATTACTACTACTATTTTACCTTTTTTTTTTTAAAGGGTCATTTTATGTAGGTTGTTTCCAAATCTTAGCTATTGTAAATTGTGTTGCTATATGAACATAGGGGTACATGTATCCTTTCTGATTGGTATTTCTGGTTTCTTGGGATATAGTCCTAGAAGTGGGATTGCTGGGTCAAATGGGAGTTCCATTTTCAGTTTTTTTGAGGAAACTCCATACTGTCTTCCACAGTGACTGCACCAGTCTGAATTCCCACCAGCAGTGCACGAGGGTTTCTTTTTCTCCACATCCTCGCCAAGCACTTGTCATTTGTTGATTTGTTGATGATAGCCATTCTGACAGGTGTGAGATGGTATCTCATTGTTGTTTTGATTTGCATCTCTTGAATGATTAGTGACTTTGAGCATGTTTTCATATGTCTCTCGGCCTTCTGTATGTTCTCTTTCAAAAAGTATCTATTTAGGTCCTTTGCCCATATTTTGATTGGATAGTTTATCTTCCTTTTGTTAAGTTGTATGAGTTCTCTGTAAATTTTGAAGATTAAACCCTTATCTAAAATATCATTGGCAAATATGTCTTCCTAGGCAGTGGGCTTTCTTGTTGTTTTGTTGATGGTTGCTTTTGCTGTGCAGAAGCTTTTTATTTTGATGTAGTCCCATTTGTTTATTTTCTTATTAGTCTCCATTGCCCTGGGAGCTGTGTCGGTAAAGATATTGCTACAACATATGTCTGCTATTTTGCTGCCTATGGAGTCTTGTAGGATTTTTATGGTTTCCTGTCTTACATTTAAGTCCTTTGAGTTTATTTTTGTGTATGGTGTAAGTTGGTGATCTAGTTTCATTTTTTTTGCATGTATCTGACCAAATTTCCCAACACCATTTATTGAAGAGACTGTCTTGACTCAATTGTATGCTCTTGCCTCCTTTGTCAAATATTAATTGAGCATAATGGCTTGAGTCAATTTCTGGGTTCTCTGTTCTGTTTCATTGGTCTATATCTCTGTTCTTGTGCCAGTACCAGGCAGTCTGAGAACTGTGGCTTGGTAACATAGCTTGATATCTGGTATTGTGATCCCTCCAACTTTGTTCTTCTTTCTCAGGATTGCTATAGCTATTCAGGGTCTTTTTTTATTCCAGATGAATTTTTGGAGAGTTTGTTCTAGATTTGTGAAGCATGCCGTTGGTATTTTCATGGGGATTGCATTGTATCTGTAGATTGCTTTGGATAGTATGAACATTTTAATGATGTTGATTCTACCAATTCATGAACATGGTATGTTCTTCCATTTGTTTAATTCTTTCTCTATTTCTTTTTTCAATGTCCTGTAGTTTTCCTAGTATAGGTCTTTTACCTCCTTAGTTAAGTTTATTCCTAGGTATCTTAATTTTTTATTGGTGCAATGGTAAATGGGGTTGTTTTTTCATTTATCTTTCTGTGAGTTCATTATTGGTGTATAAAGAGGCCATAGATTTCTGGGTGTTAATTTTGTATCCTGCTACATTGCCAAAATAATTTATTAGGTTTATTAGTTTCTTGATAGAGTCTTTGGGGTTTTGTATGTATAGTATCATACAAATGTCACATGCAAATAAAGACACTTTTACTTCTTCTTTTCCAATTTGGATGTCTTTTACTTTGTCTTGTCTGGTTGCTATGGCTAGCACTTCCAGTACTATATCGAACAGGAGTGGTGAAAGTGGGCATCATTGTCTTGTTCCTGTTATCAGGGGAAATGAGTTTGGGTTTTGCCCATTGAGTATGATGTTGGCTGTAGGTTTGTCATATAAAGTTTTTATTATGTTGAGGTATGATCTCTCTATTCCCACTTTGCTAAGAGTTGTTAATCAAGAAAGGATGTTGGATTTTGTCAAATACTTTTTTTGCATCGATAAATATGATTATGTGATTTTTGTCTCTCAATTTGTTTATGTGATGTATCACTATTGATTTGAAAATATTGTACCATCCTTGCATCCCTGGAATCCCACTTGGTCATGGTGTATGATCTTTCTAATGTAATGCTGAATCCGATTTGCTAGAATTTTGTTGAGGATTTTAGCATCTATGTTCATCAAGGATATTGGCTGTAGTTCTCTTTTTTTGTGGTGTCTTTATCTGGTTTTGGAATTAGGTTAATGCTGGCTTTATAGAAAGAGCTTGGAAGTGTGCCTTCCTCTTGAATTTTTTGAAATAGTCTGAGGAGGATAGGTTTTAGTTCTTCATTGAATGCTTAGTAGAACTCTCCTGTAAAGCCATCCAAACCAGGGCTTTTGTTTGCTAGAAGATTTTTTATCACTGCTTCAATTTCTTCAGTAGGTATCAGCCTATTCAGGTTTTTTGATTCTTCCTGATTGAGTTTTGGGAGCTTGTATTATTCTAATAATATGTCCATTTCATCTAGGTTGTCATTTTGTTGGAATAGACTTGTTCATTGTATCCTATATAATAATCCTATATAATAAAGAGGTAATATGCAAATTGACCATCACTCTAACATGCAAGATGGCTGCCCCCATGTGGTCAAAGATGGCTGCCCCCATGTAGACACAAGATGGCTGCCACAAGATGGCCAGCAGGGGAGGACAGTTGTGGGGGACCAGGCCTGCAGAGGAGGGCAGTTAGGGGCAACCAGGCCGGCAGGGGAGGGCAGTTAGGGTGATAAGGTCAGCAGGGGAAGGCAGTTAGTGGCAATTGAGCTGGCAAGGGAGGGAAGTTATGGGTGACCAAGCCAGCAGGGGAGGGCAGTTGGAGGTGACCGGGCCAGCAGGAGATGGCAGTAAAGGGTGACCAGGCCTGCAGGGGAGGGCAGTTGGGGGCAAACAGGCTGGTAGGGGAGGGAAGTTAAGGGCAATCGGGCCGGCAGGTTCGATCAGGCTGGCAGGGAAGTGGTTAGGGGGTGATCAGGCTGGCAGGCAGTAGTGGTTAGGGGCAATCAGGCAGGCAGAGGTGAGTGGTTGGGAACCAGCAGTCCTGGATTGTGAGAGGGATGTCCGACTGCCCGTTTAGGCTCAATCCCACCAGGATCGGGCCTAAACGGTCAGTCGGACATCCCTCGAGGGGTCCCAGATTGGAAAGGGTGCAGGCTGGGCTGAGGGACACACACTCCTCCCCCTCCGTGCATGAATTTTATGCACAGGGCCTCTAGTTTTTTCATAATAGTTTGTATTTCTGTGGGATTGGTTGTTACTTCCCCTCTTTCATTTCTGATTTTGTTTATTTGGGTTCTCTCTCTTTGCGTCTTGGTGAGCCCGACTAGAGGTTTATCAATCTTGTTTATTGTTTCAAAGAACCAGCTCTTGGTTTTGTTGATCTTTTGTATTTTTTTTTTGGGGGGGGGTCCTCTATGTTGTTTATTTCCATTCTGATCTTTATTATTTCCTTCCTTCTGCTTATGCTGGGCTTTTCTTGTTTCTCTCTTTCTAACTCTTTGAGTTGTAGGGTTAGATAATTTATTACCATATTTTCTTGTTTTTTGAGGTAGGCCTGTAGAGCTATGAACTTCCCTTCAAGACTGTTTTCACTGTGTCCCATAGATTTTGGATTGTTGTGTTTTCATTGTCATTTGTTGCAATGATGCTTTTTACTAGTATTTCTTCTTTGATCCCTTTGGTAACCCAATCATTGTTTAAAAGCATAGAAATTATCTTGAAAATGCAAAGGAAATGACCCTAAACAGGCAGTCGGGTCATTGTTAGATTTTTTTCATTGTTTTTATTGTAGTTGATTTCTAATTTTATGGCATTGTGATCTGAGAAGATGCTTGATATGATTTCTATCTTCTTGAATTTTAAGAGACTTTGCCTGTGTCCTAATATGTGGTCTATCTTTGAAAATGACCCACATGCACCTGAGAAGAATGTATATTCTGTGGCTTTGGGTGAAATGTTCTGAAGATGTCAATTCTATCTGATCTATTGAGTCATTTAAGATTGCTATTTCTTTGCTGATTTTTTGTTTAGAGGATTTGTCCAGTGGTGTTAGTGGGGTATTAAAGTCCCCTACTATGACTATATTGCTGTCAAGCTCTCCATTGATATCCTCCAGAAGTTGTTTTATATATTAGGTGCTCCTGTATTGGGTGCATATATGTTTACCTTAGTTATATCTTCTTGTTGAATTGCTCCCTTTAGTATTATGAAGTGGCCTTCCTTATCTCTTGTTATGGCCTTGAATGTGAGATCTAATTTGTTAGATATAAGTACTGCTATCCCAGCTTTTTTTTTCATTTCCATTCGCCTGAAAAAACTTTTTTCATCCCTTCACCATCAGTCTGTGTGAGACCTTCGTTCTGAGGTGGGTCTCCTGTAGACAGCAGATACATGGGTAATGTTTTCTTATCTACTCTGCTACCCTATGTCTTTTTATTGGGGCATTTAATCCATTTACATTTAAAGTTATTATTAATAGGTACTTGTTTGTCTCCATTTTTATTCTTTATGCCTGTGTTCCTTCTTCCCTTCCTATTTCTTCTTTTTACAGCAATCCCTTACGCATTTTTGCATTGCTGGTTTGCTGGTAATAAACTCCCTTAGTCCTTTTTTTGTCTGTGAAGCTCCTGATTTCACCCTCAACTTTGATTGATAGCCTTGCTGGGTACAGTATTCTTGGATTCAGACTCTTTCTTTGCATGACTTTGTATATTTCATACCATTCCCTTCTGACCTGATGTGTTTCTGTTGAGAAATCAGTCAATAGTCTGATGGGAGTTCCCTTGTAGGTAACTTTCTGTCTCTCTCTGGCAGCCTTTAAGATTCTTACTCTGTCCTTGGTGTTTGCCAATTTAATTATAATTGTCTTGGTGTCAATCTTTTGGACTTCATCTTGTTTGGGACTCTGTGAGCTTCTTGGACTTGTGTGAGTTTTTTTCTCCTTCCCAATATCAGGGAAGTTTCTGTCATTATTTCTTCAAATAGGTTTTCTATTCCTTGCTCAGTTTCCGCTCCTTCTGGGACCCTATTATGCAGATGTTGTTTTGTTTCATGTTGTCCCAAAGTTTCCTTAGGCTCTCCTCCTGTTTTTTAGGGTTTTTTTTTCCAGTTGCTGCTCTGCTTGGGTATTTTTTCCTACCTTGTCTTCTAGCTCACTGATACAGTCCTCTACTTCTTCTAGTCTACTGTTGATACTTTCTATTGAGTTCTTTATTGCAGTGATGTCATTTTTCATTTCTTGTTGGTTCTTCTTTATTTCCTCTTGGTTCTTACACATATTGTTGAATTTGCCTTCCATCCTTTTCAGCATCCTTATGAACATTGCTGTGAATTCTTTTTCTGACATATTGCTTGCCTACATTTTGTTTATGTCCTTTTCCAGTGATCCCTCTTTTTCTTTTGTATGGGAGCTGTTTCTTTGTCTCCCCATGTTCACTCCTCTCAGGGTTATGTAGTTATAGCTCTCCTGTGTTAACTTAAAGGCACAAAATACAACACAACAAGACACAACACACAGGACATTGACACAAATGTATTCATGATACCAATAACCCCAAATAAAGGTGACCACCAGAGAAGAGAGAATTAGGGGAGAGAAAAGAGTACTAAAATGATATTGAGAAAGGGAAAAACGTAAGAGAGAATAGAAAGAGAAGAAAAAAGAGGAGAGAAAAAAATATATATGGGGAGAAAACTCCAAAAAGCCAACAGCTAATCCAAAAAATGCAAACAACAAACAGTCTGAGATGAATGCAAACAACAAACAACTAATCCAAAAAATGCCCACAACAAACACCCAAACAACAAACACCCAGCTGATTCTGAGGAGACAGAGCTCTCTCCATGTGATCTTTGATCTTTCTGTCCACAGATTGCATCACCAGCTGTGTTTAATTCGCCAATTCTGGGTGGATGTTGTTTGATTCAGCTGTTCCTTCTATCTCCTCTGTGAGAAGGCACAAGGCCCATTCGTGTATTCAGGGCCACTTTATCTCCTCCGGACAAACTTTTTAGACACCCGCGGCCAGGAAGGTTGGAGTCTTGGTGTTCGTGGGCTCACAACGGAGTCAGCTGGTCCCTGGGCAATGTGGTTTTAGGGTCCCAGAAGGTCTCCAAGGTCTCCCTGGTTGAAGGTAAGGCTGGGCTTCTGATCACAGCCACTTTCCCCTTCAATATGGAGCAGTCTCTGCTGCAGAGCTGGATGCAGGAGAGATTTCAGCAGTAGTAGAGGCTGCCTGGCCAAGGGATCCTGGTCTGCCAGTCCCCAACAGTCCTATGGAGTATAGCTGTCCCTCACTCACAAATACAAACACTCCCCGGATGTCCTCACAGTCTCCTTTCGCTCTCTCACTCACACACTATCTTGCAGCCTGCCATCCCATTGGTTGCCATCTTGGTTCCCTACCTCTTCTTTGTTTTTAATTTAAGAAGCTATATTCTCTTCATTCTCCTCCTGTTAAGAATACAAGATCTGAAGGATCTATAAATGACGTTTCCCACAGGAAACACTTTTTCTCTACTTTTCCTCATGATCCCTCCCATAGAAAAAAGTCCCTGAGTAGATGTGTACTGTGAGGCATGGTCCTGTGTGGTCCCTCTCCTATACCAGTCTCCTAATATGCCACTAGCCTCTAAACTTCCATCAAGGTATGGCTCTTGCTTCCTTTCTGCCCATCCTGGAATAGATCATGAAGGCCAAAGCCCATGGATTTTGAATGGATATTATAGATTCTGTGATTTTGTTACCATGTAATGCTGGAATTCTCCTCATAATATTCCTTTGAGAGGTCATTTAATCCCATAGAACTCTTTCCCGTGGAGAGAAACTCAACCTCCCAAAGTGACATAAGCATTAAAAGAGAAAATGCATGTAACTCATATTATGTAGGGCTGGGGCATTGTGGGAACTAATTTGATGAATTATTCCTCCTCCAGAAAGCTCAGACAAGCATCACATGATTGGGATCTTGCTGACCTGAAATTTGCCCTGTATAACTTCTACCTATTGATTCTATGATTAGTCATGCAACCCTACACAACTAGGCGGACTTTTGAAGTTTCTTCTGTGTATACTTTACCCCATGTCAACTGTTCTTCATAAGATAGGATTGTTCTCTTCCTATTAGGTTCCAGGTTAATACTTGCCAGACAAGTATTTAAAATTACCATTTTGTTAAATGTATTCAACTTTTATTTGTCAACTATACCTTAAAAAAATGAAGGAAAATATATTATACTATTATATTATTTTGAAGTTTATTTTTTAACCTATGCTTCCCTTTCTAAAATGCTCTCAAACCATGCTTAAAACTATTTTAATTAATAATGATGGTAAGTGTGACTATGTACAATGCCAGACAGGTGCTTGGGATAATAAGGGAGCACTTTGAAAGGTATATGATTGTCTGACCTCTAAGCTATACACCTGAAACTGGTACAAAATAGTCTTGAATGTAAGCTGTAATTGAAAAGAATTTTTAAAAAAGAAAAAATGGTGGTAAGAGTGAATATGTAATGAACTCTTGTTATAGACCACATACTGTACCAAACATATTTCATTCACATCAACCTTCTCAGGTAGGTTTGCTTATCATCAGTGTTTTACAGATAAAAACCATAATCAGGCCACAGTGTACACACGTTTGAAAGCTACCCAAGCTCACCTATGAAGAAAAGGACAAAACCAAGATTTAAACCTAGATGTGACCAGTTCCAGAGCCCACACTCTTCTCTGCATTCTGTTATGCCTCTCTGGTTTTTTATTTTGAATATGGTTACAAGGTCCTTTTTGTCACTCATTAACATTTTCTAACTTCAGGTCTTTGAAACTTTAGCATAGTGACAGTATTTTCAGCAGGCCACTTTTTTGTCATATATGTATTTTTGATTGTATGTCTATCCTTAAAAATTATGTACATAAACTGCAGAAAATCTGAACCTGATGAACATTAGTCAGTCAATCTCCTGCGTTCGGGCATGTTCCCTTTCTTCATTTGAATCAGAATTGCCTTTCAAATTCCATTTCATGGCATCTACTTATGTTTCCTTAGAAACGATTGAAGTACCTTGATAATGCCATGGTTACATGTGTGACTTTGAAAAGTTTGTCTCTGCCCCCTAGGGTACCTTTGTCTTCCTCATTATCAACCAGTAGTCAACTTCAATGTTTGTTTATTTGTTTATTTTAGACTTGCATGTCATATAATCTCTGTCACAATAGGCCAAATCTGCTGTTGTAGTGCAAAAACAGCCAGAAGCAATATGTAAAGAATTGGCAAGCTGTGTTCTAATAAAACTTTATTCGTAAAAGCATTTGGAGACTAGGATCTGCCTGTAGGCTATATTTTTGCCTTCCCCTGACTTAGACTGTAAAATTCGTTTGGAAAATCAAAGTTGTTATGTAATATTGAACTACTGTGGATTAATAAATTCACCTCAGTAAAATCCAAACTCCTTTTTTTTCCACTAAAACTAGCTTCTTTTCCACATTTCCCTATTTCTGTCAGTGACAACAATGTTTTCCATCTCTTGCACATTTAAAAATGTGGAGTTGAATATTTGATTTCTACTTTCTGATAACTGCAGTATATTTCACATCTGTGTATTTCCAATTTCATAGGTATCTTTATTCTATCACTTTGCTTCTGTATTTATAGTCTTGGCTTTTGGACTGGCTGATTTGCCTTCAGATTCTCCCCCCGCCCTGCAATTCATCCTTAGCATAGCTTTTGGTTTAATCATTTCTAAAATGTTACTTTTATTAATTCTTTACTTTCAAATATTTAAAATCTACCAATTTCTGACCTCAATCTGCCTTTCTCTTTCTCTCATCCTCTATGTAAGTACACTAATGCTTTTTTAAAAAATTAACTGAGGCATGATTGACATATAAAGGCAGCACATATTTAATGTATACAACTCATCGAGTTTGAGATAAGCATCCACTTGTGAAATTATCACCATGATCAAGGCCATAGACATATCCATCATCTCCCAAGGTTCCTACCTGTCCCTATTATTATTAGTAGTAGTAGTATCTGTGTGTATGTTAAGAACACTTAGCATAAGATCTACCTTCTTATAAAACTTTTAGTATACCATACAGTTTGTAAGCTACAGGCACAATACTGTAAGTGGACCTTCAGAACTTATTTATATACATAACTGAAACTGTACACTTTGACCTTCATGTTTGCATTTCCTCCTTCCTCCCTAGCTCCTGATACTAACCATTATGAATTTATTCTATGAGTTTGACTATCTTACATCCCACATATGAGTGATTTCATACAGTATTTGTCTTTCTGTGTGCCATTTATTTCAATTAGACAGTGTCCTCCAAGAACATCCATGTTGTTGTAGGATTTCCATTTTTTGTTTTAAATGGCTGAGATTATATACAGGGTGCCCCCCAAAATGTATACACACTTTAATAGCTAAAAGCTCAATTTTAAAAATGAAATGTATTTTAATAAACACATTTATAATTATTCAAAGTTTGTGTATACATTTTTGGAGACACTGTGTGTGTGTATATTTATAAAATTTTCAACTATACAACCACTTTAATATATATGTATGTGTGTGTGTGTGTAAATGTATATATATATATATATATGTGTATGTGTGTGTGTGTATATACTATAAGCCTGGTGCACGAAATTCATGCATGGAGGGGTGTGTCCCTCAGCCCAGCCTGAACCCTCTCCAATCTTGGACCCCTCGAGGGATGTCCGACTGCCCCTACAGGGATCGGGCCTAAACGGGCAGTTGGACATCCCTCTCACAATCCAGGACTGCTGGCTCCCAACTGCTTGCCTACCTGCCTTCGTGATTGCCCCTAACCACTTCTGCCTGTCAGCCTAATCACCCCCTAACTACTCCCCTGCCAGCCTGATTGCCCCTAATTGCCCTCCCCTGCAGGCCTGGTCACCCCAACTGCCCTCCCTTGCAGGCCTGGTCACCCCTAACTACCCTCCCCTGCAGGCCTGGTCCCCCCCAACTGCTCTCCTCTTCAGGCCTGGGTCCTCCCCAACTGCCCTTCCCTGCAGGTCCGGTCGCCCCCAACTTCCCTCCTCTGCCAGCCTGGTCACCCCTAACTGCCCTCCCCTCCAGGCTTGATCACCCCCAACTGCCCTCCCTTGCAGGGCTGGTCCTTCCCAACCGCCCTCTCTTGCTGACCATCTTGTGTCCACGTGGGGGCAGCCATCTTGTGTGTTGGAATGATGGCCAATTTGCATATTACTCTTTTATTAGATAACATAGAGGCCTGGTACACGGGTGGGGGCCAGCTGGTTTGCCCTGAAGGGTGTCCTGGATCAGGGTGGGCATTCTTTGGGGGCATGGGGTGGCCTGGGCGAGGGGCCTGTGGTAGTTTGCAGCCAGCCACATCCCCCAGCAACCAAAGGGGAGGCCCTGGTATCTGGGATTTATTTATCTTCTATAATTGAAACTTTGTAGCCTTGAGCTGGAGGCCAGCGCAGGCCAGGGGCTTGGGCAGAAAGTTTGGCTTCCTCCATTGCCAGGGAAACCCAAGCCTCCTGTTCACTCTGTGGCCACAGCCATTTTTGTTGGGATTTATTTATCTTCTATAATTGAAACTTTGCAGCCTTCAGTGGAGTCAACAGCTGGCCAGGGTATGCGGAAAGCTTGGCTTCCTCCATTGCCGAGGAAACCCAAGCCTTCTGCTTGCTCCATGGCCGCAGCCATCTTGGTTGGGTTAATTTGCATGCTCGTTCCTGATTAGCTGGTGGGCATGGGTTGTGGGTGTAGCGGAGGTATGGTCAATTTGCATATTACTCGTTTATTAGATAGCATCACATTTTCTTTATCTATTTATCCTTTGATGGACATTTGGGTTGCAAATTATATAAGGACTAGTAGCCTGTTGCAGGAAGATTCCTGCAATAGGGCTTCCTGATGCTCTTTCTCCCACCCCACCTGCTTCTCTTCCCTCTCCCTAGCCCGCCTGTTTCTCTTCCTTCTCCCCCGCCCCGCCTGCTTCTCTTCCCTCTCCCCCGCCCTGCCTGCTTCTCTTCCCTCTCCCCGCCCCGCCTGCATCTCTTCCTTCTCCCTGCCCCGCTTGCTTGCTTCTCCGCAGCTTCGCTCCCTTCTGCAGCGCTTGGCTTCTTTCTACGCTGTCTTGATATGCAAATTAACCACCATCTTGGTAGGGTTAATTTGCATACTCACCCTGATTGGCTGGTGGGCGTGGCTTGAGCGTAGCAAATGTGCAGTCAATTTGCATAAGACTCTTTTATTAGGTAGGATTGCCTACAATTCAATAGCAATATAACAAATGCTGTCTTACTGTTGTTTTACCTTTGTCCTTTTGCTCACACCATTTCTTCTGTCCAGAATACCATTTTATCTGCAAAACACCTATCCACATTGTATCCATTTCAAAAGCAAAGCTCACTTCTTACATTTTCCATAAAGCTTTGCCTACTCTATCCCATAATGATGTCTCATCCCCCCCCCCACCCCCTAACCTGAGAAGTTTTGTAGTATGGGCTCTCTCCAAGATTCATTTGTCACCTAATCCTATACCCACTTGCACCATTTCTTAACGCTTCAGAAGTGTTTGCCTTATTTCTCTAATTAGAGCAACATTTGTTAAGGTCCGCAGCATATCTTAAATCTTAAGTTTACTTTTAAATAAAAAAGAAGGGTAGGAAAAATAAAAATAAAAATGACTAGAGCCTGGCTGTAGCGGCTCAGTGGTTGAGCATCAACCTATGAACCAGAAGATCATGGTTCTGTTCCAGGTCAGGGCACATGCCTGAGTTGTGGGCTCAATCTCCAGTGGGGAGTGTGCAGGAGGCAGCCAATCAAAGATTCTCTCTCATCATTGATGTTTCTGTCTGTCCATCACCCTTCCTCTCTGAAATCAATAAAAATATATTTACAAAATAATTAGAAAAATAAATAAAAATAGAGGAAAGAAGATGTATACTGAGGAACAGACAAGACTCAGAAGATAGTGGAACTGTCTGGATGCTCTTGGGCCCCAGCTGGAATGAACCAGGAGAGGGGCTAGGAGAGAGCTTGCAGGCCCTTTGCAGACACTAAGTCATTTAATCATCAGTATCACCCTAGGGGGCAGAGAATACCATCTTTGTTTTCTAAAAAGAGAAACTAAAGCTGAGAAAGATCCAGCATCCTGTCTGATGACTCCCAGCTTATATGGAGAGAGTATAGTTTAAAGCAAGAGGAAACTATGGCTTGGTCACCTTCCTCTGGTAGAGGAGATATATGGCATAGAAGAAATTACCAAGATTCCCTCAAGGACTGCCAGTGATGGCCCAAATCCTAGAATGGCTTTGTCACACTTAGGAGTGGGCAGGCCTGGGGCGCCCAGGGGCATTTTGACCAGAGCTTTGGAGGCAGAGACCAAAATGTTTATATTACTACTAGAGGCCCAGTGCATGAAAATTCATGCTCTGGAGGGTGGTCCATCAGCCTGGCCTGACCTCTCTCACAGTCTGGGAGCCCTCAGGGGTGGAAGGCGACCCAGCGATCAGGGGAAGGTGACGCCCCTATCACACCTTTGCTGCTGCCACTGCTGGCAGTGCAAGCCTTGGCTGGCCCTGGTTACCTGAGCCTTGGGCAGCCCTGGGTGGCTGGGCAGCTGCCATCCAAGGCTTGCCTGTGCCTCAGGCCAGCCCTGAGTGGCTGGGGGGCAGAGGGGACTGGGGGACTCCGGAGGCAGGTGAGTTGCTAGGCTGGGCCCGCCTGGGGTGGGCCCGGCCTTGCCGTGTGCCTGCCACCCCGTGGGGTTGAGGAGACTGGGCACCACCATTTGTGGCTGTGGGTGCCACCATCTTTGAGGGCATGGCAGTCAATTAGCATATTCCTTCCTTATTGGCTGGGGGCGCTGCCATCTTTGAGGGTAGGGCAGTCAATTAACATATTCCCTTCTTATTGGCTGTGGGCGATGTCATCTTTGAAGGGGAGGTAGTCAATTAGCATATTCCTCCTTATTGGCTGTGGGCACCACCATCTTTGAGGGTGGGGCAGCCAATAGCATATTCCTTCCTTATTGGCTGTGGGCGCTGCCATATTTGCTACAGAGTGAGGGTCAATTAGCATATTTCCTCTTTATTAGATAGGATTTGGTGGTCTTAACTTGAGGCTCTTGCATATTTACAGTTTTTCATTTCTCCTACTTATGGTGCAGGTATTACTCCAGACTGGAGGTTAGATGCTTTATCCGCATGTAATATCCATATGTAAACTATACAACCACTTTAATAAAATAAAATATACGGCTGAAAATTGGTGGCTTGCACATATTTTTCAGTTATTCTTGACTATGAAGAGGAAGCAATGAAGCTCTTTGTCTTTTGAAATGGCATACAGTCTCCAAGATTTCTTTTCAGAATCACACCTATGTGGGCCCGAATGAAATGTTGATTTTGATTTAGCTTTGAGAAAAATTCAAATGGTTGAATTGAATTTCTTATAATAAAAACAAAATGAACAAATAAATGCCAAACTATGTGATTTTAGTATATGGCTGAGTCTAAAGTAAATATTTGTGTTTACTTCTTGTTCTTAACACATGTGTGGTCTATCCTGGTGTGGAATTGGGGTGAGGGTGTGGTACAAATTCCTGGTCAGAATCTGTACATGAAGGAAGTTGGTTCAGAAGGACAGTCACAGAGTATTTGGACATTCAAGCGCTTCTATGAATTATGCATATACTCTCACTGCAGAGACTGGGAATGTGTGCCAGCCATTTTCCAGCCCAGTAGAGACCTGCTCAGATGTTGGCTTTAGTTCCTTAACTTATTAAACAACAACAACAACAAACCACAAACCCTATCACAGATTTCACAGATTAGCCCTCTCCTTTCTCTTCTGTTGATTCCTCCCTAAGCAATTGAAAATGGTGTTCTGTCACCACGTTAAGAACCAGAGATGTCCTATGAGTTATAACTCCCAATTTTAATCTAGTTACTTTTTTACCATAGACAAACAAAACCCAGGTTTACATTTATTTGTTGCAATACCTTCATGATTCTTTATTCACTTCTCAAAGAATATGTGAAAGTGGAAGGAATACAACTCAACTTATTTGGTTTAAATACAAAACTACAACTTTCCATCCCTTTTCCTATGTGATTGATAAAGTAAAACCAAAATGTTACTTCTTTCCTCTGGAAAAAAATTTGCATAATTATGTATTTATAGAATGACATATTTCCAGTCACCTTTCAAGACAGAAATGCCACATATTTTTATTTATATTTCATGTATCAGTGATAAAAGTACTATGCTGGTAAGAACCGGGCTAGGAAATGGCATTAAACTATTGGGACTGGCTCCTCTGGAGACAGAGAAAATCTTGGCTGTGCTGCTGAAAGTGTTGTCACTTTCCACCTCCTATGCTGGCCAGTTGAGAAAGACTAGTGAAGGTGTGTATCTATTATTGTTGAAGGGAGTCCATCTATTGAATATAAAAGGAAAGATATTTTCTTTGATCACAAGTAGGTCATTACAGCAATCCAAATTCTGGTGACGAGTGACTGGCATATTACTGTTTTCAGACGTGATTATCCAGGAAGTGACCTCTAAAAGGAGCCAGAACCATCCAGAATCAATAAACTGATGCCAGAAATGCCACACATTTTTATTTATATTTCACATATCAGTGATAAAAGTACTATGCCGGTAAGAGAGATCTCTAGACATCACACATTTGGGCTCCCATATCAACTAATTCTAGCATTGTAAGATGACACTATGAACACATTAATTCATATGTACAGGTGTGGCTGTACCTGTCGAGTGAAGCTCCTGACAGCCCTCATGGACTGCAGGTGCGGAATGAGTGTCCTTTGGGTAGCGGTCACAGCCATTATTTGCAGATCTTGGGTTGTCACAGTGACTCTGAATCTTACATTTTTGACAGCAAATGGACTCCCCCCACCTCATCCCACCGAGTTGATTTGGTTATGGAGTGAGGTGTAGCATATTAATGACTGATATTCATGTCAGGAGATTGAATTGAATGCAATGAAATCAAAATTGGCTATTCAGATGTAGACATTGGAACATTAAAAAGAGAGAGAGAGAAGCCACATAGTGTTAAACTGACAGCTCATTTCAATCAGCACTCCCTTTTCTATAGTAAGAGACTATTTGATTTATGATCTACCCCACCCCCACCCCCAAGCATTATCTCCATCTCCAGTGTGTTGCCTGGCAGGTTGTTCTGTTCTTTATTGTTTTTCTTACTATAAGCTTTCTTTGTAGCCTTACTCCATCTTTAAATAAGAATATGTTTTTCTAAATAAGAGATAGTTTGTTCATATTAAAGATAAGCTTTATTTGTTTAGAAGACCTTGTAGTTTTGTGGATGCTCATTGGGATCCTTGCCATAGTGTCCAATCGGGGACTATCTGAAAGGATGCCCAGAGAAAGAATGGGGTAATAAAGAACATCTTCAAACCTTGGAGGCACTGATGGTCTACCCTACACACGAGCTATGAATGGGAAAAAAGCCTGTCTCAAAACTTCTCTGGAAAAAATGAAAAAAAAAAATACATTAGACTGATATACTAGGTATGTGTGTACAAATGCTCTTTGTGCATATAACTTTGATTTATTATAAAGAATGGAACAAAAAAGGATCAGGGAAAGGTAACCTTTCTTTGACATCTCTCTAACATTTCTTAAGACCCCTACTTTGTGTGTGTGTGTGTGTGTGTGTGTGTGTGTGTGTGTGTGTGCGCGCGCGCTTTTCTATTGATTTTTAGAGAGAGTGGAAGGGAAGCGGGTAGACACAGAGATAGAAACATCGATGTGAGAGATGCCTCCCACATGTGCCCTAACCAGAGCCAGGGATTAAGCCTGCCACCCAGGTACATGCCCTTGACCAGAATTAAACCCAGGACCCTTCAGTCCCGGGCCCATGCTCTAGCCACTGAGCAAAACCAGCTAAGGCTTAAGAACCCTACTTTCTAATTATGGTACCCTGTTTTTTTCATCTCTTATGTTGCTGCTCCTTTGATAGGTGGTAGGATATGACTCGGGACAGAAAGATGGAAAGCTTGTAGTGATGGACAAATGGTGGTGTGTAGCACTTAGTAAGTAACAAATGGTCTTAAGTAATCATTAAAATGATTCCATGGTTTAGCTCATTATTCCCATTTTAGAGGTTAGGAATCAGAGACTTGGAAGTGTTACATAATCATGCAAACTGAACCTTCCTCCTACCCTCTTATCACCTGTACTAATCAGAGTTCTACAGAAAAACAGACCTAATAAGATGTTTTTGATTGTTGATTTGTTTATCATAAGAAATTGGCTCACATGACTATGGAGGCTTAGAAGAACTGAGGTCAACAAGTTGGAGACTCAGGAAAGCCTATGGTACAGTTTCAGTTTGATTCCAAAGGCCTGAGAAGAACCAAGAGAGCTGACTGTGTAAGTTGCAGTCCAAAGCCTTGCAGGCTGGAGATCCAGCAAGAGTTCATGTTTTGGCCTGAGGCTGAAGGCCAGAAAAGACCAATGTTTCAGCTCAAAAGTCAGACAGGAGGAGTTTCCTCTTACTAAGCTTTTTTGTTCTGGTAGGGTCGTCAACTGATTGAATGAGGCCCACCCACATTAGGGAGAGCAATCTTCTTTACTCAGTCTACTGATTCAAATATTAATCTCATGCAGAAACAACCTCATAGGTACACCCAAAATAACACATGGCCACGTTTCTGGATATCCTGTGGAACAGTCAAGTTGACACATAAAGTTAACCAATCACACCTCCCATACCAAATTCCTAGTTCCTTTAAAGATATTTTAATAGTTGAAAAAGAAGGTTACACCTCCCTTTCATGCCTCTTAGAATATATGAGGTATATTAGAAAATGGATGATACGCACCTAAGTCTAGAGTGTGATCTTTGGGGTAAGAGAGTGTGTGAGATTAATGAAATATTCTATATAATAAACGCATAATATGCAAATTGTCCCCTTGACTGGGAGTTTGACAGGAGTTCGATGGGGAGTGGGGCCAGCCAACAACCCGTGCATGAATTTGTGCATCCGGTCTCTAGTATGATATAAACAAGTTCACAATAGGCTTTATATAGTGTTTTGCACATGAAACCACAAGTACATCAATTATAATTTGCCTTTCCAAACAACTGACACCCATAGGTCTCCATGCCACCCAAAGGCACAGATTTCTCTCTAAAGCAGCCTTCGTTTAAGGCACATTCTAAAATCTTGGTGAATCAAGTGTTGCTGAAATTATTCTTCATACCATTTTTCCTTTCCAGGAGTAAATATTAGAGGGGAAGACAATTTGAATGCTGCTTAAATGTCTGTCCAGTTTCACAGGATAAGCCCTTGATGTTCCAAAGGAGGGATGCATCTAGTATAGGAAAGGAATGTGCTTCAACTCTCCTGTGGAAAGTCATAGGTCTGCATATAAGAATTATTTTCATGGAGAAACATACATTCATACCACACATGCATATGCCTACACACACATGGACACACACACACACATATACACATTCACACACACATGCATGCACACATGGAGCAACTAAAAATGAGAAGGGAAAGGAAAGATATGAGTTGAAAAGCAATGTACCCCAGGGACTTCTACTTTTCTTAGGCAATATTCATGTCAATAGGAAAATAGAAAATGTGAATAAGAGCTTGTTTTTCACACCTGAGGAAAGATTCTATCTTTACCACCAAATTCCAGTGTATTCTGTGAGAACTGTCAATTAGGTAGGCTTTTTAAGTGAGATGCCTTGCTCACCATTCCTTTAGATGGGAAATGGCCTGCTGTCACATACATGACAGAATCTCTCTTTCTCCCCCTATATCTTGAATGTTATAAAATCCATAGCTTTATTATTTTAAAGTTAGAACTGTTACTAAAAACTCAAAACTTTTCTTTAGAGAAAGTAACTTCTTAGTCCTATTTTGACAATTTTCTTTCTCATCATTGTAGCTGGTTAGAAGTGCCCCATGGGCTTGTACTAATTTAAATTAATTCTTTTGTGGAGATGATATTGGCTAGATTCTTCCTTGCATCATTTCAATAGTTTATAAATTTTACTTCTCCCTAAGCCTCTGTTGGCCACCAGCCAGATGTAAAGCCATTACTTCTCACCCATTTCCACACTTTAAATGGCCATGTCAGGCCCTAACCTGTGTCTCTCAAGATGCTCTCATTTAATTGCTTTCATGTAAGGGAAGTGTGCATTTTGTTTTATGATCTGTGACTATTAGTTCAGTAATTTGAAGGAGTCTATTTCTATGCACGCCTGTTCCCAAGGGGTCTGTGTTAGGCTGCAGTGGTTGATCTTGACTATTCATTTTGAATTAATGGTTATCTGGGCCCCCTCCACTTGTTCAAGTACATGCTGTCGATTAAAATAAGACAAAACTCTAAAAGAAAGAGTCAGTTTAACAGATATCATCCAGACTTAAAAAAAACAAATATTTTAATGTCATATTCAACCACAAGGTCATTTGTAACTTGAATTAATTGTTATCATGAGTTATTAATTGCTATCATGGGTTCCCATCAATGTCAGGCAATAGTTGCAATGACATCTCAGCATACATATTATATTGCTTTTTGCTCACTGTAGCAGTTGTACTCCAGCAATAGTTCTACATGGGGGGGAGGCACTACCCCACTGGGTACAGGTGTGTGGAACTGGGGTACTCTGCAGAAAGACACTTCTGGTCTCAGTTCATTCCTATTAAGGTCTCAGCAACTTTAGGATTTAACACTAGGTCTGAGTAAGAAATCACTCTACTTGGTAATAAATATGACAACTACAGTACAGAGTAATGAAGCTAAACTGTTAGCCCTATTAAGAGAATTACCTTGGGCCCTAAACGGTTTGGCTCAGTGGATAGAGCGTCGGCCTGCGGACTGAAGGGTCCCAGGTTCGATTCTGGTCAAGGGCGTGTACCTTGGTTGTGGACACATCCATAGCAGGGAGTGTGCAGGAGACAGCTGATCGATGTTTCTAACTCTCTATCCCTCTCCATTCCTCTCTGTAAAAAATCAATAAAATATATTTTTTAAAAGAAAGAGAGTTACTGTGGGAAGCTACAAAATTCTCCTCGAGAATGCTGCTATTGTTAAAACCTATCTCTATTTGCAGACATTTTTTTCCCCAGTCATTTCCAAGACAAACCCTTTTATTTTATAATTACACTGCCTTTATTAACAATATTGTTTAGTTTCAGAACTGATCATATTTATTTAAGTAGCATCAAGATATTTGATTACTTCCAAAAATCAAACCCTCCCTCAAAATTTGATGATTTTATTCACTCAGAATATTCCAAAGAGTGTTGTACCCTCTGAAGAGAATTTTTAAAAGATGAACTCCAATAATGTTTTGAACAGAGAAAGGCCAATTGAATGAAGAGCATATTACTAGGAGATCATATTGCCATTGATAAACTGAGTTGAAAGTATGTGAGTTCCTATGTTAGTATTTAAAAAAAAGACATTCTTGGCTGTGTATAATTGTATACCTAGGTGTGTGAGGGGAAAATAAAATTGGTAGCCAGCACTTACAGATGAGTCATGAATATGTCCCCCACTTTTTTTATTTTGAAGAGCCCAGTTGTCACTGAACACCTGTGACTTTCTCCAACTTGCCCCAGTCATGAGCCATTTCAGAAAAATTTGGGATCTGAATCTGAATGCCTGGATTTTCCCCACTGTCTGAAAAAAAATGAAATAAAAAAGAGACTATCCCCACCCCCACTGGTCCCAGGGAAAATGTCTAGTACTCTTCTGGGTTAGCCTACCTCTGGGTGCTATCATAAAGCCATCACAAGCTTTCTTAGGGTATGAATGAAGTTAGTTTGGCTTAAGTAGGAACAAATGCAGTGAACCTTGAGAAATCGTATATCCTCTTCCTCTTTTGCATTTCCTTTTGGCAAGTTTCTATGGGAATCTGTGTTTATTTGTTGAGGGCAGATCTCTGCATTCGTAGTTCATTGAGAAGGATAAGTAGGCGGAAGAGGTAGTTAAATTGGGCAGCAAAGGCTTCATTGACAAATGTGGGTGTGTCTAAAATAAAGTTTAATTTTTTTTTTATTTAGTGTGTGGGCTTATGACCTTTCAAAATAATTTTCAATCTCATAGGTTTTAAAATATAATAATAATTATATGATAGTGATGATATTAGTAATCATGGCTAAAAATGTTAGCATAATCATTTTAAAAGCAGGCTGTTAGAACATAGCTTTGTATTTCTTTCCTTGCATTTTCAAATTTTTATAAAATCAGGGACAGAATCTCATTTTAAACACAGAGCGAATCTAAGGAGAAGGTGGGAGACCTACCAGTATTCATCAACTGTAGAATATAGTTGAGACACAAAATCTTAAGGACTTGTCCAAGATCTCAAGGCTGGTGGCCTTGAGATACAACTGTAATCAGGTCATCTCATTCCAAACCACGTGATTTCTGTTCTCTTGAGATAGAAGTTAACGAGTATGCTTTGTCAAATGGAATTTTCTAAGTGACTCTGGTCTGCACACAAATGTACTATGTCAAGTCAATGACGTGTCTCTCTTTTAAAACAAAACAATATCCCTCACAGTTGTCCCCTTGTGCGTAGATGGTGGCAAATTATTGTTTGCCAAGCCTTCTATCTCCTCTCTTTCTGTGTTCCATTGAGATCATGGAAATGCAAAGTAAATAACCATGGAGTAAAATGCCCTGAGAGTATTTATTTAAGAGTATTGTTCCAGGATATGCACAAAGATAAAGACTTTATGTAATGAATGAGTGACTCCAGAGGCCAAATACCAAGAAGTTATATTCTGTACCCAGTGTGTCCTGGCCAGAATGAGGCTATAACAGGCTCTCTCAGGATATGCCCTTAAAAAAGGGTCATCTTGCCAAAGTAAAAGCCAGTCCTCTAATCCACAGGGGCAGGTAGGAACTCAAGAAAAGGAGCCTAAGAAATATTCTGAGCCATTGTATGTTTGTCAAAATGTCAAGTTGGGAAGCAGGCAAACTAAAATTGGTTCAAGAAGTAGGGATAGGCAGACGGTAGCACGGCCTGCTGGAGCCAGCGTGTGTGGTGTCAGACATCTGAGAAAGGTTGTCCTGGAAGGCAGGTTGGGGGCAGCTTGGGCAGAGACTCAGAACTGGAAATGCTGGCAGCAGGAAGCTTTCTTTTCAGTTCTTCCAAGAGTCGAAGAAGAAATAGCAGCTTTTGCTTTTGGTGTCATGTGACTTCTATATGAAAAGCAGGGAAACCATTGTTATTTGGGAATCCAGTGTACTAGGTTTCAACATCACCCTGTTCCCTATAGATACAGCAAACGAACAAACAAAGAAAAACCAATGAGAGCCTAATGTGGAATAAACACAAAGCAGGAAGCACACAAAAGTCTCTGCATATTTAATGATTATTGACTTATTAAATTGGTTTTAAAATAAAAGCTTTCTGGATGAAATGCAGATTTGAAAGGATTACTAGAAAGTGCAGCTTGACTATGCCACTTATTTTACATTAATTCCTAGCCTTCATGCATTAAGCTCTGCCATTTCCCTAATTTCTCATAAACATATATCTTTAGTAAATATTGTTTGACCATGGAAAATGCCATTGATGCAATCTAATGGTGCAAAGAACAGATTTTTAAAAATAAACATACATTTTTATTCATCCATTACATATGAAGTAGGCAGCAAGATATTTGAGAGGGAAAAAACTCCACAAATACAGAAAAAAACACACACAAAAACACACAAACCACAATCAGACAAGACAGAAGCTGTCTTTTTCAGGGAGCCAGGCTTATTGTTTTACATAATAAGAGCATAAAGAAGTGGATTTTATTGATACAGGAACACATTTTATTGCTTTCTCTGATTTAACATCTTTACAAATGCAGTGCATTAGACTCCCCATTTCATTAAAACAAGATTACTGGTCCTGTTTCATTATCACTGTTCTGATTCTTGGGGGAAAAATAATCTTTTTGTTACTTAATTATTACAGTGGGTTGTGATCATAAAATTGATATGGAACTCTCATTGTGGAAGTATATAGAAAGCATGCTCTTTGTGTATTGGGCATGGAGAAAGTAAAAAAAAAAAAATTTTTTTTTCTATTAGATAGCCATAGTGGGAGAAATGCTTACAGCTCAAGTGTGATTGTAGAGATCTTCTATTAATTAGATACTATGTGATTGTTTATATCTGGTGTACATTGACTCTGAAGTCAGTTGGATTTCAAAGAAATACCCACTTTATAGATGGAAATACGGAAACCATCAGCATCAGTAACACTCTCAGGAAGAGAAAATATGCAAATTGAAAAGCCAAGAAGAGAATTTGAGATGCTCCTAACTTAGGCATTGGGGGGCAACCAAAGTTTTTGCTAATTGATATCAAATACGATCTTTTCAGTTTCTCCTCTCTTGTCATGACTCAGGAAAATCCTTTGCTTGTCTCTCTCCCAAATGTTCTGTTCCACTTGGATGCTTGCCTGCTTCCAACAGATGATCCCTCACCTGCAGCCTCTGGCCCTGCAGCTGCCAGCAAACACTGCTGGTCCAGGCCACCCACAGATCCACGGGCACTGCTGCCAGGGAGCCAGGGAACCCTCTGACACATCTTGTCCCTCTTTCTGTCTACACTGGGAAAGGCAACTTGTACCCAGCAGCCTGTGGGAGATGCTTACAAAATGCACAGACTCTACTGCACAGGGGTGCTGAGGATGGAAAAAGGCATACTGTGTACAATGCTAGAACCCTTCTACCTGGAGAGGACACAGCTTACTCCAACTATGATTTCCATTATTTGTCGTATAATGTTGACATTGATACCATTATCTCATCTAATCTCCAAACCATGGGTTCTCATGTGTGAAGTTCTGAGGGGAGCTTCACAAACAATGAGCCCAAATGTGTTGTCACATGTTGTCCTTCAGCTGGGGTAGGACCCACCCGGTTTCAAACCTCTCGTATGATTGAGATAGGACAGGCAGGGTTGAGAACCCACACTGCTCAGACCCTTGAGGTGGAGATGATTGTCTCCTAAATTACAGAGGAGACTGCAAGAGGCCCAAAGACATTTAATCATTTATTCAAAGTCACACAACTGCGTGTTTGTAGTATGATTACAACCCCAGGTTTTCTGAACCTGAAGTTGATACCCTTCACACAATGGCTCCCAAACTGACTGAGTATTAGAATCATCCAGGAATATATTACAAGGGCTGATGAGGAAACCCTCTCCAGCAGTAGGTGCTCTTTTTTTCAAAGTTCCCAGAATCCAAAGAGAAAACTGGATTTGAAAACAACTTCACTAATCTGAAAGTGAGCCACCTGCATCAAAACTTCCTCGGGTGTGTGTTACCAACATTGATTTCAGGAAACCACCCAGATCTCCCAATTCAGAATATATGGGGGAGGAGCCAAGGAGCTGAATTGAAAATGTAGATAAAGCTTTCTTAGTATATATATATATTTTTCACCCAGTGGGAGCTAGTGGTGTACATTATGTACCCACGTATTTACATTTAGGTAGATTTCTCTCTGCCTTTCTCTCCCCTCTTTCCTCTTCTGGATACTACTTCTCCTCTTACTTTTCTCTTCCCCACTACCTACTCCTGCAGTTTTTATTACAATAACACTAACAATAATTTCTAAGTTATATTTTACTTTACTTTTGTGGCATGCAAGTTTTTTAACCAATAGCAGTATATAGAAAAATTTTTCGCACACAAACACACACACACACATCTATTGTATTGGTCTGTGGATTAAAAGAAAATGAATCTAGCTTCTTAGGATGGACTTATTTTCATATTTAAGGCTTTTAGCAGAAATTATACATGATTCTCATCTAGTACTAAAATTATCTAAGAAGTACAGTTTTTTTCTTTCATTTCTTAGCAAGCAGAATTATGTATGTATTTGAAATTTATTTTATTTCTAATTTAGATTAATCTGGTTCTGTCCTTCATTTTCTTCACAGTTAGGGTAAAACGGTAAGATATTCTTTTATTAACATTCCCTGAATCCACTGATACAGAAACCAGAGACAGAGAAAATACAAAATGAGGACAAAAGGAAGAAAAAATGAGACTGCACAAGATAAAAGGATAAACTAAAGGTAATAAAGCAATTACTGGAGGGATAGAGTGAAGGAGAGTAACAAAGGAAGGGAGGTTGGAGGGGCTAGGGACCTGGAGAAATCTAGAAGAAATTAAATAGAAAACAGAGAGGAAAACCACCTGGAATTTTTTTCAGAGTTTTATCAAGTGCTTGTTTTATTTGGTTCTCAAAAAATCCTGTGAAGGAAATAGAACACTTGTCAATGAATTCATGTAGCCCATGAGAACTTCAAGGTTCAAAGAGGTCAAGGACCTTCCTATGGTTCTATGCCAGAAGGTGCCAGGAGGTGGTGGTGAGAAACCCGCATCCTGGTTTTCTGATCGCTCTTTCAGTTTTGCTTTCTGTTCAGCTCATCTTATAAAAAGCATCAACTCATCAACATCCTCTTCCTTCCAGGTGGTGGGCTCTGGAAGGAGGAAGGTGTGAAGATGGAGAGGAGCCAGGGCCCAGGGCTGCTTTGCCTTTTGCTTCAGCTTCATAGTCAGCATCTGACTTGTCATGTCCGGGAAATCCTAACTCAGGGCACCAGTCAAATATATTTTTGTTTTTTTAGTTTTCCATCTCTTGCCTAACCCAAGACAAAGCTCAAGTTCCTATCAGATGTGAAGGCTTAGTTTCAAGGCGACTGGAATTTCCTTCCTGGGTAGCTAGGTGATCCCAGGATGCCAAAGACTGTGGGTGCCCTGACGGCCATGGCAGTAACTAGATTTGCACAGTGGTGGGCGATACCATTCCTCCCTACATTGACAGTTCACATGGGGGCCACGCTGAGCTGAGTGACACAACAGGACATTGTTTGGTATACTTTATAACTTTCCAGCAATATTTGTCTTTTATTTTTCATGCTGGAAGGAACTGTTGTTTTAAATATTCTGTCCCTTATCTCTCCTGCATGCTTAGAAATACACAGGGAGCCTTCTAACTCCGGTTGATTTATATGGCATTATCTCTACAGTTGTTTTTTCCCTACATTGAGATATGTAGGGAGTAGTTCTTTTGCAATTGAACTTAGAAGACATAGCCACCTGCACTCAGAGCTCAGAGTAGGTGGAGGTCTAGGAGATAAGTCAGATATTGATGTTATTATCCTTTTACTGTTATTAATGATTTTTAAAATGGAAGGATAGTTGATATATAATGTGATATTAGTGTCAAGTGTATGATATAGTGATTTTTATAGTTATACTAGAGGCCCAGTGCAAGAAATTCGCTCACTTGGGGGGGTGGGTCCCTCAGCCTGGCCTATGCCTTTTCACAGTCTGGGAGCTCTTGGGGGATGTCTGACTAATGGCTTAGGCCTGCTCCCCAGCAGTCGGACATCCTTAGTGCTGCCCCGGAGGTGGGAGAGGCTCCCACCACCACCGCTGTGCTAGCCAGCAGTGAGCCTGGCTTCTGGGTGAGAGGCGCTCCCCCTGTGGGAGTGCACTGACTGCCAGGGGGCAGCTCCTGCATGGAGCACCTGCCCCATGGTGGTCAGTGCACATCATAGTGACAGGTCATTCTGCTGTTTGGTTGATTTGCACATTACCCTTTTATTATATAAGACTGGAGGCCTGGTGCACAAAAATTCATGTGCTAGAGGTGGGGTCCCTCAGCCCGGCCTGCCCCCTCTCACAGTCTGTGAGCCCTAAGTGGCGGGAGGCAACCTGGCGATCAGGGGAAGGCAACGCCCCCATCACACCTCTGCTGCTGCCACTGCTGACAGCACAAGCCTCGGACAGTCCTGGTTACCTGAGCCTCGGGCAGCCCTGGGCAGCTGGGAAGCCACCATCTGAGGCTTGCCTGCACCTTGGGCCAGCCCTGGGCAGCTGGGCAGCCATCATCCGAGGCTTGCCTGTGCCTTGGGCATTGGCTGGGCAGCTGCCATCCAAAGCTTGCCTGTGCATCAGGCTGGCCCTGGGCAGCTGGGGGAATGAGAGGACTGGGGGACTCCAGAGGCAGGTGTGCGGCATGGCTGGACCTGCCTGGGGGTGGGGCCAGCCTTGCCGTGTGCCTGCGACCCCAGCGGGACTGAAGGGACTGGGCGCCGCCATCTTGTGGCTATGGGTGCCGCCATCTTTGAGGGCATGGCAGTCAATTAGCATATTCCCTCCTTATTGGCTGTGGGCGCTGCCATTTTGTGAGGGTGTGACAGTCAATTAGCATATCCCCTCTTCATTAGATAGGATACTTTTCCATGTGATCACCAATATATGTCTAGTAACCATCTCTCACTGTACAAAGTTATTATAATATTATTGACTGTATTCTCTGTTAATATACATTATATCCCTGTGACTTATTATTTATTTAATAACTGGGAGTTTGTACTTCTTATTTCCCTTCACTTTTTACACCCTTTTTCCCTACCACCTTCCCCTCTGGCAACCATCAGTTTGTTCCTGTACTTATGAGGTTGTTTCTGTTCTGTTTTGTTTGTTGTTGTTTCTTAAGATTTCATATATAGTATTGTATTTGTCTTTCTTTGTCTGATTTCACTTAGCATAATACCCTCTAGATCCATTTATGTTGTCTGTCGCAAATAGCAAGATTTCATTCTTTTTTATTGCTGACAATATTCCATTATGTGTATGTATGTATGTATATCTATACACACATATATGTACATATATATGTATATTGTATATATGCACATATTCTTTAACCATTCTGCTATCTATGGACACCTAGGTTGTTTTCATATCTTGGCTATTGTAAAATATATGTACATTAATTTTAATCAGATAGAACAGAAGACAAAGATTCCAGGTAGGGAACTAGTGTGGAGCAAGGGATAAAATTAGGTGGAAAGAGTGTAAAACCCATGTCAATTTGGGAAAAACAGAAAAAGTACCCTGGATACATAAATACCCTGGGTAAATTTATCAAAGTTTGATCCATTGCTAGGTTCAGGCACCGAAGGTACACAGGGAATAAACACCTCTCACTTGCCCCCAGTTTGTATGATTTTAAAAGCTTCCGTTCATCATCACTGGATTATTTTATATGCCTGCACTGTTCCTATGCTAAGGATGGTGCATCAGTGGAAAAAAACATCACACGATTCTCGTGCTTTCCTCCACTTATCTCTAATGCATGTTTTATGAGCCAAAAGTCATGTCATCTGAGCAACACTGGAGTAAAAACAGGGGCACAAAGATCCTGCTGTGTGTGCAATTCTTAGAAATCTGTTTTCCTGAACAAACAAGTTAGTTGAAAGAACAAAGTCTGAAAGTGAATCATAAACTCTTGTTTTGTTAGAGCAGGAACTGTTTTCGAAAACATCTCTGTTGGATATGGGGGCACAGATGGCCATGGAAGACCAGAAATTAACTATAAACTTCCAAGAAGGAGCTGGACCAGCTGACAAGTCTGTTCTGTCTTTTCCTTTTCAATAATTCCAAGGCAAGATAACACAAACTTTACAACACATGGAAAACATCATACACTGTTTAAAGCTTCAAGGAAACAGGTTTTGTTAACTCTCACATTAATGAATTTAATAAATGAAAAAAACATCCTTAATATAAAAAGCTTTGTCAAGGCCCAGAATGAATTTTAAATTTGGCTTCTCAGGAACTGATGTAAGCAATGTGGTGATGACTTATTTTTTAAAAATGAGTCCTAAGGCATTTTAATTGTTTAAAATTTTGTAGCTGAAAAAAATGCTCTAAATTGCATTACTTGCACTCCTGGAAGTTGGTATTGCTCTTTCGAATAGGAAAGTAAATTATATTAAATTTAAAAATCCAAATACTTTACTTTGAGGCAATATATTCAAATGATTTTTTTCACAGTACATTACCATATCTATTGGGAAAGCTTTGGACATCCGAATGAAATGTATATGGCTACTTAGAATGTAGACAATCCTTGTTTAAAGTATTCCAACACTATTTAAAATTTATCTTTAATATTATAATCTGGGGGCTACCCTAAAGAGTCCAGGTTTCTGTTAATGTACAGAGATATGTGTTCATTTGTAAAAGTTGCCTGACTTTGAAAACATCAAACAAACACGACTTGACCAAGCAAAAGTAAAATATCTTGATGCTTTAGGTAAATTATTTCAAGAACAAAGCCGAGAAAATTTCTCTGAGTTGTTAAATAAGTGAGTTAATAAAAGTTCTCCACTTTTTGCTCATACATAAAAACCATAATAACTCAATTGTTTTGGAAATTCCTGAATCAAGCCCTTTGTTCAGTTCCTTTTGCCTCTGACAGAGGGACTGACCAATCCTTGACTAAATTGACTGACCAGAAATATACAGGGTCTGGTGGCAAAAGTAGGTTTGTGAGTATGTGAAACACATAATTTATCCTTGTATTATTACTTATTAATTATTGTATTATTTTTCATATGAATAACTGTAAACCTACTTTTGTCCCACCCTATATAAAAGCCTGAATTCTCTTCTTTGACTGTCTTTTGATTTTCATCGATTTAAAAAATATTGGATCACTGTTGCCTCCCATTCTTATCACTGGCCATGAAAATATAATCTTAGTTCTGTACAGGCTGAGCTTTCAAACTAAGAGATTTTACTATTTTCTCAGTTTGTCATGATCTATCAGTGTGAGCACAGGAAAACCTTTTGCTTCATGCTACTGAATGCCCACAATGTTCTCAAGAGCAGGTGGCACTGCCAGCGTCCTTGTGAGCATTTGCCGAATGCCTGTGCTCTTTCCTGCATGGTGCTGGATCTTGGGCACAGAGTCCCTTTGAACATTCCGTTTAGGTGCGGCATGAATGTGATTTTGTTTACAGGGCAATGGTCCTTCTGGTTACATTCTGCCAGGAATCCAGGCTCTTTCCCAGAAATAATGCTTTTCCAAAGGGTAGATAAATATCTCCTCCCATTATATGGGGAGTTAATGAGATAATCCGGGAACTACAGGCACACACCCAAGGGCAGTATTGAGTGTGAAAGCTTGAAACACAAATCTGTCACAAGGAAAATAGAGGGCATCAGGACACCAGATAGATGATGGGACAGAGCAGCTCACAGACCTGGGGGCCATCCAAGAGTGGGCTGCAGAATCAGAAAGAGCAAGAAGGAAGACACTTCCCAGGCACCTCAGTTATACACAGGAGAGTGTAAGAATTAAAGAGAAAACAGGACAGGATCTATGTATAAGGAGAGTCAGATAGGTAAGAAAGCCACCATGCATACTTTTATCAGTTGACATATTGAGGTGTAAGGACAGAGACTAGAGAAAGAGCAGTTAATAAAATAAGGTCTTTGCCCTGAGAACACAACCCAGAGGAGCCAAATATGCAGGCAGTCAGCACTGCGGCAAGCAATTGCACCTCAATGTGGGTATGAGCTGATATGGGGCAGCACCAAGGGAATAGCTAACTCTGCCCTGAGACTGTGGGAAATCTCTGCTGAGGAAAACAATTTGAGTTCTGTCATGGGGAATGAAATATAATTTTCTAGATGCAAATTTAAAAGTCAAGTGTATTCTTGGCTTAAATCACTGAAAGAAAAATGCCCACCTGAGGGGTGGGATGGGAAGGGATGGATACATGGGTGGATGAGATTCAAAGGGGAGTTTGGGGCTAGGCTATAAGGAACAAAATGACTTCCTGGGCATTTAGATTGACCTTTGTGGGACATGGAAGATGTGTGTGTGTGTGTGTGTGTGTGTGTGTGTGTGTGTGTGTGTGTGTGTGATTGTATAGATGCTTATTTCATTGACTGAGAATGAGACTAGAGATGGAAGGTAAATCATGGGCATCTTCCACTGGAAATGCTTGGGGTGCAGATGGAATTACAAGTATAAGGAAGTCTTTAATAAAATAAAACTCACAGCCCTCCAGGTGGCAGAGGCAACCTGTGTCACCTAATCACCTCCCATGGACTCACCTCCAATTACCATCACACTGGGTATTAGGATCCCAATGTAAAATCTGGGGAAGGGGGGATGGAGAGGATGTACAAGCATTCCTATTTGATTTGATTTGTACTTCTTAAGTATGGAGACATGGTATGCAGACCTCGATTTACTTTTACAATGTCTCGCCCATGTTAGGGGTGAGTCTGGATGAACGAGTGCAGTTTTTCACCAGAACTGATGTTGGTGTCAGATTCTTTGGCTTGTTTCTGGGGAATTATTGGGCAGGGTTTTTAAAGAATCTATTATCTGTTGAACTTTTCAATGATGATTAAATTATATTGTTGAAAAAACTGCCAGGCCTCCCACAGTTTTGGCTGTAGTGTCTTGGCTCAGTGGTCAGGTGCTTGAGTATACAGATCAACCAGGATAGCATTAATCTAGACAATTATAATCCACTATTATAATAGTGCCAAAGTACTGAGCATCCTATTTTATTTCCCCATTTTCCCAAAGAAACCAGGTTGTCAAAGGCAAGGCACACTGAGCAATTAGATATTAGGAACTTTACATTGAGAAATAAATTATAAGGAGAAATAAATTTTCTTCAGAGAGGCAATCTCTCAAGACATCAGTCCTATAACAGAGCACAATATCTGGCACATAGTACACATTCAATGAACAAACAAAGAAATCAAAATATATATCTACACATATGCGAGTACTAGTACAACCTCACAGAATAACTAGAATAACTGAATTCTGGAAAGAACTTGAAATCTAGCTTGATGTTAAAGGTGAGGTGAGAACCTATTTTCTGGGCAATTTGGCCTCTCTCACAGTAGCTATGTGACAAGTGTTTTCGTTGGACCAATGTTGAAGAATCTACCTCTTTCGTCCTAATAGTTACTGCTATACTGGGAGGCCACTGAATTTGAGAGGAAGTAGATGATGCATTAAAAAAAGATGTTTTCATTTTTTTTTCTGCATCTCCTAAGAATATTTAGCTGTCATCACTATATCTGTGGCCACTTTTAATTCTATGCATAGCATCTCCAAAATTTAAAGACAAAAAAGAGAGGGATCTCTGCTTTCCTATTTGATCCTCATCAGTTTAAAGAGAGCAGTGAAAAATTCGCCTAGGTTTTCCAGTGACTAAGATGTTTCTGGGTACCAGGTTTCAGATCATAATGATCCTACCTTAGCTCACTGGTTTGGAAGTTGCATAGTAATTTACAAAGAAACTTTGCTAACTTACAAAGCAGTGGTGGACTGGGAACAAGGAGAATTCAAATTTTGTTTTTCAAAAACATCTAAATGGGCATGCTCAGATGACCAACACTCATTAAAATTGAGTAAGGGTAACTTGTTAAGCTTCAAAAAGGCAAAGATCAATTGAGCATCCTGGGACTGTCAACATAGTTGCAGCCCAGCATCTTACCTTATAATAGACAAATATGCAAATTGACTGCACCTTCGCTACGCCCAAGCCACGCCCACCAACCAAGCCACGCCCATCAACCACGCCCACCAGGAAACCGTTGCAGGGACGCTGGGGTGCGGAGGAGCCCAAGGCCCGGAAAGCTGCACGGGGCTTTCCGGGCCTTGGGCGCCAGCCGGGTGCCTGCTCCGATCGCAGGAGCGAGCTGACCTGGGGGGTCGGCTCACTCCTGCGATCTGGTCGCAGGGACGCTGGGTGCAGCCGAGCCCAAGGCCACCGCCCAGGGCCAAGCCGGGACCCTGAAAGAAGGTAGAAGGCGGTGGCCACAGCCAAGGCCTGGGTCCATGGTGCCGGCAGAAAACTGGTGCAGGCAGCCAGGTGAATGAAGGTCTATTGCACGAATCTTCGTGCAAACGGGCTACTAGTTTTAAAAATAAAAAGCAACACTAGTGTTAGTCAGGATTCCCCAAATCAGCATCTCTTCCATCTTACCATGTACGCATGGGGCATTTCACTGCCCTGAAGTCTGTTTTCCTTAAACTGACTCCTTTGCCCAGTATTTTCATTGCTTCCTTAGAAAGTTCTAGAGCCATTTTAACAAATCCCTCTAGTTAAGAAAGGGAGTCATAGCGTGGCATTTCCATATTATATGGAAAAAATGACAGAGTAAGAAATTAATGAATAAAATTACTGGAAATCCAGTAATTCTCCTGGAAGTACCAGTGACCAGATTTCGTTTGCTTTTGTGAGCTCAATGCAGTCTTGCATCTCATTTCACACGTGCCTCGTTTGCTTCTAAATTTTTCCTAGTGCTTGAAGACAAAACTATGATACTGGGTCTAAGTCCATGATGGACATTTACGAATGAGCCTACGTCCCAAAAAAAGTAGATTTAAAACTTTAATCTTGACTGACTTTTAATTGCAACCTAAGCCCAATAAGGGTCTCTATTTAAAAAAAATAAATCTGAGGAATTATGTAGCTTTGGCATAGGCAAAGAAAGTGCTGATTTCCTATGCAATTATGAGCTTCCATTCTCCCCTCTTTTGGAGAATTAACATATTATGTAAATCATTTTACAAATATGGTGCAGATGTCATTAATAAAACATGAAAGAAGGATCTGTGTCTTCAATTAGCATTTTCATTGTATTTCCAGTCCAGTCTCAGTTTACAGCTTTCCCTACCTTGGGAAAAACTGTGTTACTATCATAGAAATCTCTGTTTATTTGATAGGTACAGCATAAAGTGTATCTGTGCTGCAGAGTTGACTGGGGAGGTCTGATGGGGGAGGAGGAAGAGGACAAAGGGAGGAAAGCCTGGGTATAGTGAGCATCACCCCAGCCTCTCCTGGTACCTGGCCTGTCCTGGTTCCTGCATTCTTCGCAAAGCCACGAGTCCATGCCACTTGTTTCCTGGGTGATGACATTAAGGGCTTGGCTATGGACGCTGGCCAGGCAGAAGGTCGAATTTAGATATGGTGGAGTTTACTCACTTCTAATAGGTTGAGATATTGTTTGGTGGCTGGATTCAGATTGTCAGCACAGTGTAGTTTGACCTTCAGTCATTTGTTCTCAGGTGTTTGTTTTTGAACAGGAGATGCAAGTTTTCTGTTTCAAAGGTGAGGTTTCTGGTAAACCATTGTGGAACAAGCGTTCATTTTTACTACTGTGGACATTTAAATCCAATGATGCTTACTTCAAAGCAACCCATACCTCTCAGTCAATATACACATACTATTTCAAAAGAAATGTTTTTTTTTTTAAAAAAACAAACAAAAAAACCCCCACCAGTAGTTTAATAATTGTCATCAGTCTTAACAAGGCCTCACATCAATGAGGCAATGCGGATAAAACTGCATAGAAACCATCAGAGGAAAATTACTCTGGAAGTTATGTCCCAAGCACATATTCTAAAATAAATTTCTCAGCAGAGTGAAAACAATACTGCTAATAATTAAAAGGTGTGTGTTAGCAGAGGACCAAATAAAAGATGAATTTATATCTCTTAGCTTGGATCAAATCAGATATAATTATATAGATTATTTAGCAAGAAAGCTCCCTGCTGTTGCCTTAGTTAACCAGATTTAGGGAGGGAATGTGCTGGTGACTGAGGGGCTGGGGAGAATGAATAAAGCCAGGCTGCCAAGCTGACCACAGTCAAGAACTGTCAACTCCTCCCTCTTGGAGCTGGGTGGGCCTGGCTACAGATAAAATGTGTAAGCTCCTCCATGTTTCAGAATTCCCGTTTTGTTGTCAGTCACAAGTAACCCTTTGCAATGTTGTCAGCAGCTCATAGTTGAGGCTGCACGAATAAAAGCCTCAACTGCCCAACAAGCGAAGAAAATACCTGACCCACATCTGCCAACAGCGGCCGCTCACCACATCTGCCAAAATGCTACCAGGAGGCAGCGATGCTGGAACTTGTCGCCCATGTACCCTCTCTGAGAGACTTGAGCTGCATTTAGTTTTCAAATATTTAACTTAAACCTGTTTAATATTTAGTAAGGCTAAAGGAATAAAAGATGAATTATTGAAGAGATTAATGTTTTTAAAACAAATAAAAAAAATCACAGCCATGCAGCTTTGTATCAAAACCTCATTTCACAGGCATTAATTTTTTAATAAAACATTGATTGTGTGATGAACTATGGTGTTTCTAATAAGCTCCAATATTCAGAGGGAAGGGCGTTCTTAATTTCTTGGGCTAAATGCAATGTGAGTTGAATTCTTTCTTATGTGGGTTCCAGAAACTGTTGGGAGAAAAAAACAAAAACAAAAAAAACATCAGAAGGAATAGACCCTTTCTTTTTCTCCGAATTTGTAACCTGAGTGAACAATTTGAAACCCTATGACACTGAGAACCTCCCTTCTGAAGGGGAGGACATGCCTTTTCAGACCATAACTCAGCAGACAAAGAGATCACCACTAGGAATTGTGTTTTCTGGGGGCAAAAGGAGAGGGAAGGGAGCCAGGGTGGTGAATTCAAGCAGAATCAATAGGTGGGGCTTTGTTAATAGAGAAATCTCTCCTGTAGGAGCCAGCACAGATGGTGGGGTGGGGGAGGGGCAGGCAGGCGTCTGGGAGGGGTCAGGGTAAGGATAGTGGCTAATTGTCATCCCTGTAATTTTCGATATCATCTTGTAATTCTATTTTATATCTGCAGTGGAGGAAGATAGGATTCTTTTATCTACTGTTAAGAACTCACAGAAACTCCTCAGTAATGCTTCCCGGGGAGCAGATATGTTAAGTGTTCTATGGACATAATAATGCTAGAGAACTCTCCCTTGCATATTGTTTGAAAATGTAGATAGAAGCATAAAAAGAATGTAGGTGAATACACTGCGATTTGGGGAACATTGACGGGAATGAGACTAGCATCATCACTGGGAGTAATATTGAAGATTATAAAATAAAATAAAATTGTAAAAGAGGGAGAGAGAATCTAGGATTCAGAAAAAGGTTAAATTGTTTAAATTGGCAAAGGAGAAAAGAGGCAGTCCCTCTGGCAAGCCCTGTGAAATTTGCTTTTTTTTGCATAGCGACACATTACGGGGAATTATGCCTGCCCCACTGCAGGGATGCATTTGTAACCGCACATGAATAAGTCTTCCTGAAACTCAGAAGCAAAACAATGTGATACGTGAGGGCCCTGCTTTGGATGTGACTGATTCCTGGGGCCTGGGCTAAGAGAGGCTCCAATTATCACAGATGAGAGACCCTCTGTGTGCTGGGGGAGACCAAATCCCACACTGCTCTTAAGCATCTTTTAGAAGCTCTAAGAGCCACTCGCATGTGTTATTACAAAGACAGCACGGGGTACAGGTGGTGAATATTGCATTGCTGAAAGAGGGAGAGATCCAGAGAGAGAGAGAGGGAGGGAGAGAGAGAGAGAGAAGAAAAGGTAGGATAACTCTAAAATAAATGGAAAGCGACTTTCAGGAGGTTCTGTTTCAATAAGCTGGATGCATTCCCTTTGTGTTTATTCTTTTGAGGGAATGGAAATTAGCTCCCAAGGTGAAAGGTGGCTGTAGCTGCAGACAGAAACACACACTCCTGTACTTAAGTTTTACTGGAGAAAATGCAAGGTAGTGAAAATTCCTTTTCAAAAACATCAATACCTTCTATTTATAGAACTTGTAAAAATGAAGTCAAAAGCAATCATAGCCAGTGCTGTAAAACTCTACACATGCAAAATAAATTTACGAAGGTCTTTAAAAAACATTAGGTCAAAGGTCCAGAAATGTACCTGAATCTACCATCTCAATTTGTTTTGTAACCATGGAGGTAGGTATGCAACATGACCCTAGAAAGCAGTTTTTATGGCAACTCTTATAATCTGATCTAACGTAACCTACAGGTTTGCTTGAGATAGAAGAATGTGTCTCATGATTGTTTTGGTATGTTGTGTATTTTATTTTTCCTAGGGTACAACACACTTATTTTAGAGAAAGAAAAGTTTCTTAGTATAGGGATTACAGATTATGAGAAAAAGTTCATGGTAAATGCTTATGACTGACTAGTTTTAGATTTGCATAAAGGTTTTCAAAAGCATCATTTTTCTTCAAGATTATTAATCAAGCCTTTTAATCAAATAAAAGCATTTCCTATTTTGGTGGGAGAGGGGTAGAACGATTGAAGTGATTTTTCATACAAAGCCTTTGTTACAATACACATATGCACTACTCCTTGTTTTTATAAGTTCATTTTAAAAGATCTTTGGGAAACTTTAGGATGCGTGATGTGGATTGTCTTACCTGCATGTGAATTTGCTTCATATGCATATGGAATCAAGAACTGATTTTCATCAGGCAGAGCCTTAGTGTCTGGTGACACAGAGACCACACCAAATGTTTCCCATTCCTCAGGCTCTCCACCTAAATCCCGACAACTCTCAACAGATGGCCTCCTCTCCAAATGTACTGAGATAAACATACCAGGTTATTTGCTATTCTCTATTCGCCTCCATTGATTTTGTCTTTCTTACTTGCATCCTCTTCAGGCACCTTTTCCTGTCCAGTGAGGAACATGCCTCTCTCCAACGGTGGTCATCTCCATTGCATTGTCCACATTGTCCCTCACCTTCTCTATAGCGCCCACCCCGTGTATGCAAAAGCCTGCCTCCATGTCACCATCACCTCTCAATCTGCAACTGTGTGCAACTCGACTTCTAGGCCCAATGCTTGATTAAAACTGCTGAAAAGCATTGCTATACTTCAAATCCTCTTTCTTGCTTCCCTTCCTCTGTCCTTCCTCCTGGCCCTGGGTTTCACTTCCCACACCCACTACCATCCAACTTCCACCCCATCACTGCACTCAACTTCTCCTTGACCCAGGTCCAAAGGACTCTTCTCCTAACATGGGAGTGAGCGGGTAAGTGTCGCCTACCCATATGAAACACTCCCCCCGCACCCCCATGCTGAGAAATCTCCTCCCTCTGCCTCCACAACCCCAGATAGGCCCTCTTCCTGTTTGTCTCTGAGATAATATTCTCTTGTTTGGCGCAGTCTTCTTGTCCCTCCTGAACAATAATCATGAGTGCTCCCCGGGACTCCCTCTTCATTCCTCACACTGCAGGTTCTCATTCAGCCCATCTATTTAGAGTCATGGATGGGCACCTACTGGGCACTTGTGCCTGGTCTTGGCATTGTTAATACTGTGCGTGCTGTGCAGTCCTGCCTCACTGAGACACAGCGATAAGAAAATGGTCACTTACGCTGTAGCTAGATGAAAATGTTACAATAAGGGGCATACAGAGCACCATGGGAACACAGAACAAAGTGCCACCGAAGGAGGGAGGGAGGAAGAATTTCTTGTTGCTCACAAAGAGACAGAAAAGAACAGAGTCTTTCAGGATCTGCAGGTGGCTCGGCGTGGCTGGAGCAGAGTGAGAGGTGAAGAGGGGCGTGTGCAAGGCAGGAGTTGGCCTATGGATAGGATCATAAGGCACTTTACAAACCTTTTTAAGGAGTTAGTACTTTAGCCGGGATCAGTGAAAGGTTTTTAAATAAAGGAGTAATACCATCATATTTGCGTTTTAGAAGCTGGGCTCTGACAGCTCTGTCAAAAACAGACAGGAGAGCTCCCAGTGAGAAAGCAGACAAAACAGCTACGAGGGAACCTGAAAACCTGCAATAAAATAGATAGATAAAGGTTGCTTGAATTAGCATCATGTGGCCGGGGTGAACAGATAGAGAGTTTACTGGCAGACAGGAGGGCCACTAGTAATTTTAAATGTACAACTAGCTTCTTAATGCTTGAAAAGTTGGACTGTCTTTACTGGTAGCTTTGGAAGACAAATCCCAGATCCACATTTGGTCCTGATGCAGGGCCATGGGTTACCGGGCTGAGCCTGGCTAGGTAGCAACAGCTGTCATTCTATCCCATGGAAAGTGTCCCCATAAGAAGAATTCTTCCGTTTGGAAAAGGAGGAAATAATGTGAGGAAATCTGAAGGAAAGGATGTTTGTGACATATTTTTTTTTTAATTCAAAGAACTTCTCCTAGGTTTCTAGTTGGCTCCATGAGGAAATGCATGAAAATAAAGGAACCCGTGGGAAAAAAAATTGCAACCTGCTCAGTGAGAATCTGAAAGCACAGTTCTTCCTCAGAATGTCTGACGCAGACATAAATAATTAAATGTAGCCACATCACACCGCACAGTTCCGTGGTGATGGGCACAGCTGTGTCTTCAGTTTGGAAACGTTGGATGCCTTCCTTGTCCATAGCAGAGCTTTTGTAACTTCAGAGAGAGCCTTCTACAAACAAAGGCTCCTTTCGCTCCGGCTCACGTCTATCTCTAGAAGACAGTGTTATCATCACTAGCACTTATCAATCCTTCTATGTCCCATGCTCTGCTTCACAAACTCCCAAACTTGTACAAGGGCAGCAGCAGAAAATAAAAATCTTATAAAGATTGTCTGAGAGTGCAAGCTTATAGAACATGGTGGTGGGTGTGAGAAGGTTCAGGTTTTACCCTTATTCCACCCATAATATTTGAGTCCCTAGCCTGTTCTGATGCTTTTTAGGGCTAGAGATACAGAAACTAGTCAAAGCTCACCTGCTATTGTGAAATTCACATCTAGAGAGACAAATTGATGCATTCTCAATTATTGTACAATATATCAAGTGCTTTGAAAGAGGACCAAGAGAAAAAAGAGTCTGAAAAAGACGTGTGTATAAATCCCAATTCAGGAATCTGTTTATTATCACATCATTTGTGTTGCGGGGAAAAAAATAATAGAAGTTATACAAAATGAAAATAATGATAACAGCTTATGTTCTATAATGAGCAAGTTATTTAAAAATTGAACCATCTCATTTGGCTGGAGTGTGTGTGAGAGAGGACAGCTTTGGTGCCCATCACTGGTTCATTCACCTGTTTCCCCTATTTCCGACACTGGAACAGATGTTGGGATCATGGGAATGCGTCAGTCATGACTCCTACCATCAGAGACCTCACAGGAGGGAGGGAGAGAGAAGAGAGAGAGAGAGAGAGAGAGAGAGAGAGAGAGAGAGAGAGAGAGAGAGAGAGAGAGAGAAGCTAAAACACGTGACATATTATAGATGTCATAATACAATATGATGTGTATGATAACAGAATAATCCATGAAGGGGTGAGCACCTGCTTTTTCTTACACCCACAGAGAAGATCATTTAATGACATTTGACCTGGAAAAATCAGCACCTGTCTAACATGCTGCCTCTCCTCAAGCAGGGGGAATGCAGGACTACCACCAGAACTCATTTTTAGGGAGACTCAATGGGTGGGAAATTTTCAGGTACATATGCTAATGCCTCTGAAAACATTACTTGAGAAGTACTGTTTTCTGATATTTGTAATTTTAAAACTGATCTTCATTTTAGCCATATACATATACATATACATATACATATACATATACATATACATATATATTAAGTAGGAGTTTGCAGTAATTTTGGGTGGGCTTTGGAGGCAGCATCGTTCCTTGCTCCTCTTCAATGAGGATCCCTACTGAGGTTGCCACACTCACAGTCAGTCTACAGCTGAAAGCAAAACAAAACAGTATTTTATGAATAGCTGGGCAAGCCCATGATTCCCTCTGATATCTGGTGAATGCTAGATTCAATAATGTGGGTTAATGATTAAACAAAGTTAGGAGGTCTAAGCAAGGCTTTTTCCTTCCTACTATTTCTCCCCTGAAACCAGACTTGGTGCAGACACTCACCATAGAGGACATCACGGAGAACTGTCACTGAGAGGCCAGGCTTCCTCTGCAGATCTTCTAATCCATAAATGCCAAGTGAGCAGGCCGCCCACCAAAAAGACTTCAACCGAAAAGAGAAAGTAAGGAGTGGCTGAAGAATGCCTGCGAGCTGCCATTAAGGTTCAGTGACACTGCCCACTAGTAGAGCCAGGCCCAAGAGTCAACCCACCGAATAGAGTTTTGTCCAACTGGTTTGTGGTAAGGTGTCTCAGAAGGGTGTGTGCATGTGTACGTGTGCGTGTGGGTACAATAGGTAGAGATAAGGAGAGCCCCAGACTCAAATCACACTATAGTCAAGAATGAAGAAGATAACCATGACAACCAGATTTCTCTAAATGGGTTCTTCTGCCCTCCAGGAGCATAGCCTCTAGATAGGATCAGTCTTTATTAAACAAAACTGATAATTAATAATACAAATTAGCCTTATAGATGAGTTGGAGAGAGCAAGTTCACTTAGCTGGTGTCATTGGGTGGATGATCTTATACTGGAGGCAAGATTTTAATTAAAATTTGAGTGATGAATTCTGTTTCCATAAACAGAGAAAGAATGACATTTTTGACGGGTGAGTTTAAAGCAAAATTAAATGTTCAATTCTTATCTGGTTATTCAATAAATCCTTCAATTTTGGCATTGCAAGGTTGTGACAATGACAAGGTGGCTTGGTAATTTCACATAAAACGTTTCCTCTTTTATAGGAAAAAATGTAGTTTTCATAAAAGCAGCCAAAGAAGAGGACTTTACAAAAGTTCACCCTCCTCCATTTAATGTCTGTATTTTAGAATCCATGGCAATTGTATTAACTGTTGCACAAATATTAATACTTTTCTTTAACCACTTTTACTTCTAAAGGTAAAGCTGGAATTAGAAATGTTAAAATAAAAATTCCCCAAGCATTGAAGGAGTCATACATGGAAGGGGACATGCTTGTCATTTGAAGTTGTAGCACCTTGCCCTATTTCCGGAGAAAACAACTGTTGATGCACTGTGTGCTATCATGCAATAATCCAGAGCATTCCTTCAGCCACACCATATGGGAGGAAGTCTGGTCCATTGTGAAGATTCCAGACATGGCTTTGGGGATTGTCCTAACTTCAGATCAAAGTGTATGGAATTAGGAAACTGGCCTTCATCACTGTTCAGCATTCCACTGTGATGGCCACTGTTAGCCTTTTCATTTTACAGATGACAAGAAACCCAAGATTTCTTGGAAACTCACCCAGTTAGTGTCCGAGCATGTTCTTTAAGTTCTGCCTCTTTTCATCTCCAAGTCCATCTCCAGGTGCACAGGATGGAGCACGTGGCACCTAGAAGCAGAGTAAATCCTGTTTAACTCTTCTTGTCCATCCATGCCTCATAGGCTTCCTCTCCTCCAGGACTGATGCACCCAGATGTTTTATGTCAAGATACTTACATTTTTATGGAACTATGGAAAGAACATTTTCCCAGAATCCAGTTATTAATTAAAGAATCATTAGACCTCTCTCAGCCTCAATTTCTCTATCTTTACACATCAAGAATGATAACATTTACCTGCATAGAATTATGATGACATAAAGGTAATTTTACTATATGGGCTGTTTAAATTCATATTTTAAAATGCATTTGCTTATGAATTAAGCCCTATTTATTGAGTGTCTACTATGGGCTAGGAATGATAGTCAAGGTTGAACAGAGACTTCGTTTTCTCTCTCATGAAACTTGAAGTGAAATAGAAGAGGCACAGGCCATACATTTGAATAGATACAAAAACAAGTATGTTGTGAATGGGATGCATTGAGGAAGATTTACACAAGTGTCCAATCTGATTTTCAGTATCAGGCTAGTCCTTTTTGAAAAAGTGACCTCTAAACTGAGATCAAAGGGTGGTTTGGATTAATCCAAGCAAAGAGAGGGAAAAGACATATTTCAGAGAGATGGGAGCAGCATGCATGGAAGCAAAGTGAGAATGGGCTGTGGGTGTAGCACATATCTCCAAGGATCAAAGAGAATATGGGTTTTATTTTAAAAGCAAAGGGAAGTCACTTAATAATCTCGTTGTAGCATAAATTGTCTCTCCTATCAGACTGTAAACTCCACAAGGCTAGAAACCAAAATGAACACGTTGTTGCCTCTCTTACAGCACCAAATACCATGATTTGTTAACTAAATATTTGCTCGCTGGAATGTCCTAAGTTACAGAGAGAGCAAAAGTACTTCACGAGTACTTTTTCATTATTTTCCCCAAGCTTGAATGGCCCTTGAACTGCATGAAGAATATAATGTTAACTGTGTTCCACCAAACTAGGCATGTTTTAAAATTAGACGCAAAGACCTCACCCAATATATGCATGTGTATATTTGCGTAATGATGAATAACTCCACATATTACATTTCCTTCTTTTTGAAGTGCTTCTGATTTGTTATTTCTTATTCCCTTTGGGTTTTTCAGGATATTACAATGATGCTGGTGAATGTTTCATGTAGCTCTTGGCTGCCGTTTCACATAAGGAAAAACAAATAGAAAGACCTCAGGGTAATTGTCTCTATGTCCTGGACAGGGATCAGTAGCCACTCCACAAACCCGTGCTCCTAGTCTAGCAGACGCTGGACCCAGCACTGGAGGCTTTATTTCATTGCTTAGAATGTGAATGAACAGTAGAGGTGTCCTCTCCATAATGGCCCTGTTACCCTTTGATCCTTCCTTTTTATTTCTGGCTTTTGCACCAGAGAATGAATGATCACTGGACATCTCCTTCCACAAAAAGTCCCACAACAACTTTTAAAAGCTTAAATTCTCATTATGCTTTCTATGTGGTTTCTTAAGATGTTTTTTTGTTTTGTTTGTTTGTTTTTATTGAGCACATCCTTTTGTAAATTCATTATTATAACAATTAAGCATAAAAATGAATTGGATATAAAATTCATTCAACTTTCTCAATCGGGTCTGTTTTTCTCTATGTTGAGTAAAATTGCTGAGGGTTTTTTTTTTTTTAATTTTCATTTAAGATATCACCTCCTTGTGAGAAATTCCTTATTATAAAGATATTTTTAGTGTTTTCATTTGGGGAAGTGAAGTACTTTTGGGGGGCAGTAGAGTGCTACAGAGTAAAATGAACTGTTTATGTTACTAGAAATTCTGTTGAAACCTGGAGCCTTTGTGTTAGAGAAAGCATAGTGGATGATAACTCACTTGATGAATATAAATCGAATGACAACAAGGACATAGCAGTGAACAAAACCCAACCACTTCCTAATGGAGGTCCCCATCTGCACATGGATGCTGGGACTGATGTGAAGGAATTAAGACCACTTGGGCTGTTCACACATGTCAGGTTCTGCAGCTTGCAGTGACTGATAGCAGGAGGGACTATGGGTTTCCTTCCCAGTGATGTTACCACCAGTGATAAGCAGCATAAAAGCAACTCACAGGCCAAATTCCACCATGTCCCAACTTTTATTATCAAGTAGGCACAGAAGTAGTGATACAACCTTTTCTGAGCATTTAGTGAAGTCCCCACTCTGTTTTATTTTTCCAGGCAGTCCAGTGAGCATTCTTCATGAAAGGAAAAAATACAAGAGCGTTCTGATGACAGGATCAGCTAACCTAGGGATCTTCAAACATCTCTGTTCCCGTGGCCTCTAAAAATATTTGGAAAAGCTATGTATCTACTTCCTTACATGTTTAAGTTGAAAATGATAATTGTATTACAAGTTTAACATTTTCATAGAGTAGCTATCCACTATAATGTGCTCCATGGTATATTTATACTAAGCATAATTTTGTTAAATCCTTGGAGTTGAAGATTTTTTCCCATTGCATTCATATAAATGACTATAAGATAATCTAATAGAATGAGCCAATCATCACAGACTTGCTTTCTGACAGAAAAAAAAAAATTTTTATTTATTTATTTATTTATTTATTTTTACTTCAACTAGACATGCCTCTAGGATTTTCATGTCCATTCTGAGTTCTAGCCTAAAGTTGGTTGGTAGGTAGATACATAGGCACTGGATTTTATTATGAATGCATTTGTCATCTATATGCAATAAGGTGCTTATCCTTAGTATATCTTTCCTAACCTTTCTTTGCTTGTTGTCAAAGAACTCTGATTGTCATGCTGTTACTTTATTCAGTGCTGAGAGTCTCACCTCAGACCCCAGTCTAGTCAAGATAGGTGTGTATGACTCACTTTCATAAAATGGGAGATGAGCCCGCCTGCTATGACTCAGTGGTTGAGTATCAACCCATGAACCAAGAGTATCATGGTTCAATTCCTGGTCAGGGCACATGCCCCAGTCGCAGGCTCAATCTTCAGTAAGGGGTGTGCAAGAGGCAGCCGATCAATGATTCTCTCTCATTATTGATGTTTCTATCTTTCTCTCCTTCTCACTTCCTCTCTCTGAAATCAATAAAAACATATTAAAAATAAAAAAAATAAAATGGGAGATGAGATGGGCAAATGTGAATAGAGGATATGAAGTGGGGGTGTCATTTCAGGCTAAAGGAAAAAGAATCTATGCAAAATAAGGATCTGAAAAAATAATTCCATTATTATCATTTCTTCTAACATACTACCTAAAAATATCGTACAAACAGGATACATACCCCAGTTAGAAGATGGTTCACCAATGATGGCTCTATTTAGATAATAATAAGGCACCTTCATAAATGACATGATATGGCCAGTGCACTGGAGAGGAGAGAAAGCTTAGAAAAAGAATAAAGTATGAGTTTGATGTTATTTTGCATTGGAATGAAGACATTCTTAAGTACTTGGACATTAAGGTTGGCCTTTAGCTCCACCTGAAAATACCCTCTTCTTGCCTCCATGGGTGAACCACCCATCTGCTCCTCTCTGAGACAATCCTTTCCCATGTGTATTTATTCCCATTCTCTCCCTATCACTGAGAAACATCTCTCCAGCAGTTTTCTACCATCTTCAATATCAATTTTTCCTTCCGCTCCCCATGAATCCCATCACCGTCTAAAGATATTATATTTCCCACCTTAAAAAAAACCCACAATATAAACCAACCCTCTCCTGACTCAATTTCCCTCCAGCTGCCACCCCATTTATTTGAATTATTTGCTTCTCATTGTAGCAAAACTCTTCAGAAGAGTTGCCTCTACTCTCTGAGTCCAAATTATCTTTACCCATCTATACTCTTAAATACACACAAATCATTCTTTCATGTCCACTTTCACAAAAACTGCTCTTGTCTAGGCCCCCAAAGACCTCCCCAATTCTCAGTGCTCAGGTCACGTGACCCATCAATAGTATTTAGCATATTTGGTTCTTCCCTCTGCTTTGATGTTTCTAGGATACCACACCTTCTCATCTCTCTTTGCACATCACAAGACGTCTCTTTTCAGTCTCCTGGGGTGGCCATATCTCTTCTCCTAGACTTCTTAGAGTTTGAGTGTTCAAGGAAAGCTCTGGCTCTTGGCAGACTTGCATAGGGCCAGCCAGTAGTGTGTGGGTTCTTGACTTTGTTCAGGAAACATTTCATAATGTGAGTCCAGGTGACTATTAGGGAACATTTATTAAAGCTGGGGACAGTAAAACAAGGACTTAGCATAAAAGAAGCATCAGAAGAGCCTACACTCGGCTTTCTTAGCTCTCTGGAGGTCAGCGAAAAGGGCCCTTGGGGCCAGGATCAGAGTATTAGGCTGGGACGAGCTGCTGCTGCCCATTGCTCCCCTTGTTGCAAGTCTCTTGGAGTCCCTTAGAGTTTAGGAAATGCATGCCTGTGATGGAAGAAGTAGGGGAAAAATAGGGGAAAGAAAATGTTGGGGAATGCTCACCAGAGTGTAACATGTACGGGGTCCCTTGTCTTAAGGCTTTATCTCTCTCTTGCAGGCAAGAATCTTAGGGGAGTGCTGGGCTGACCAGCAGACCCTGAGTGAAGGATGAATGGATTACTCTGACACAAGTTTCTGTGAAAAAGAAGGCTAAGGGACTGCTTGGTTATGCCTCCTTAGGCTGTTTTTGTAACAACAGCTTGAACTAAAATGAACTACCAATATTAGATACTATCAGCAGGGTAAGCATCCTTGAGAAGACACATGCGTCTGTAATGTCCTTTAAGCAAGGACGTTTTGAAGGCTAAATATAAAGATTCTAGTAAAACACCCGAGGGCTCAGGCTTGTTTGGAAAAGTCAAGGCAGGGTCTGCTGCCTTCTGCAAGGTCTTCCCAGAGGCCCCCGACCTTTCAGAAAAGCCTCCTTACTGACTTTCCAACCAAGTCCCGTGCTTCCCCACAGGGGAGGTCTCAGGAGAGGGTTTCAGCAGAATATTCATCAGTTTTCTAGGTGTGCTCCTTCAGGGTCATAGTCTCATCAATAGTATTGGTAATAGTCTCATCAATTGATTGGTCAGTGTCAGAGCAGGGAGTTATTAGTCATTGCAGCTGGTCCTGGTGTCACCCACCTGGTTTTTCTGCTTTTCTAGGCCAGGAACTGAAATGCAACTGCGGCCTAGATGTTATCTCTAGGAAGGTGACCTTCTGTATCTGCTGTAAATTGCTCTGCCAGTTTTTTCAGCTGTCTGTCTCAGTTTCCCTATTCCACTTGTCCTGGTTTACTGGCTGATCTCAGCTTCTTCCCTGTTCTGCAAACACACCAGCAATTGCCTGCTTCAGGGGCTGTGCACTGCCTGGCTCCACTGCCTAGAGTACTCTTCCCAGGTATCTTTCAATTCTTTGCCAAAGTCTTACTTTCCCAATGAGACCTATCTAGCTAATCCTGTTTAAAATGATGCCTTGCTGTCATTACTTCTAGTTCCTTTTATTCTGCTCTATAATCATTACCAGTCCAAACTCTGCATGCGCAGTGTTTCGAAAGGCCCAAACTCAAAATGTTAGAATTTGGAGTAAGGAAAGGTTTATTGATTGAGAAGGTGCCAACTGAGAAAATGGGGAATCCTAATCCTCAAATCCTTTGTAAGAAAATACAGAGATCAGACTTTTTTTTATTCCCCATTTTTTTTATGTCTAGGTAAGGGAAAATAGTAGGGGATGTTTTTATAAAAACTCAAGCCCTAAGCAGAATTCCTCTCATAATTAGCATGTATAAAGTGGGAGCTATTCTCCTGGAGGCCATGGGAACAACACAGGCTTAAACAGGATGGGTCAAAGACCAAGCATTTCACTCTATTACTTATTTTTTTCTCTTGTATTACTTTATAAAATGATCTACCATTTAATTATCTGTTATGTTCAGTATTTATTGTTTGCCTTCCTTTGGAGAAAATGTCAACTCTATGAGGGCAGGGAGCTCCATCTATTTTGTTCAGTAGTATTCATCTCAAGAACCTAGAATAGTGCCTGGCACACAGTAGATTAAATAAACCAGTCATTGGCATTTGAATGAACACTGAAGGTAGGGAATAAAAGAAGAAAAGGTAAATGCTTAAACTGGAAACAGAGGACTTCTGCATACATTAAATGGAGAAAGAGGTAACAGTGATAGACAATTGAGAAAACCATTCTCCAATGGTGGAGGATAATGAAGTCCTGGAAGGAGACTCTGGGGTTCAGCAGTATCAAGTTTAGGAGAGAAACTAAGGAACTGAGACTGGACTAGTAGCCCTTAGGTGGGAAGAAGGCACTGTCACTCTTAAAGAATTAAGTGAGGAGCAAAATTGGAGACAGGTGGGCTCTCTAAAGACTGTCACACATTCTGGAAACCAAAACATTTGGAAATGAATACAACTCGGTTATCAGTTTCTAGAAGGAGTGAATTTGTCCTTGTCTACCTCATTTTCTCAGTTTGAAAAATGGGAATCATCTTGGTTCCTTACAGTTTCCAGAGGACATCAGGTTTAAAAGAGATTGACAGAGATGGCAGGGTGTTCCTCCAGGTAAAGAGCTCTATAAACACGGGCTTGTTATGATGATTCAGCAAGTCTATGGGAAGCACAGCTGGCCATACCTGCATTGCAGGCTTGGTTTCGGTTTGACCTATCTCCTTCATTAAAAAGCGTGACAGTCAGCAAAACAGTCTCCATTGCCCTGCATTTGCTTATTTGCATCTTATAATATTCACTGCCCCCCTTTACAATGAAGCTGCCTAGTGATTAACAAGGTTAATATGGAAAAATGACTGATGTGGGGAATGCCTGGCTTTCATTCAGAATGTTCTTAAGCTTTTATTCAAGAAGAATCTTGAGGGTGAAACTAAAAATATTTTTCTTCCTAAAAGCAAAAAGAGGGCAGATTTTTTCCTCGCTTCTTAGTATTGATGCCTCAGGAATATTTTATGTTACGTAAAATGCTACCCTGTTGAGAAGAATTGTGTATTTAAAAATACTGAAATACTGTAACTTTTCCATTTTTTAAAAGTTTTGTTACCATCTGATTGTCAATGCCGAATTTCTATTGTTTACCCTCCAATTGAAGATGAAAACGCCAGGAGAAAATTCTCTTTAGCAGAATTTTCTAGGGTTTATATATTATGAGAGAGACATGGAAATTTTCCTCAGCATTTGTCTCTTGTATTAACTCAACAATTTGTTACCAAAAACCTTTGTGCGAGTTGTTTTTTCAATGCCCTGGGCACTTAAGGAAGTGCAAGTCATTGTTTCTGCCTTGGGGGATTTTAATGTGATTGCTGAAATAACATAGAGGAGAAATTAGGGAATAGAGAGAGCATAGGTTACTGGACAAATCAAAGAAGGCTTGGGGGATGGAAATAGTCATTGAATACATATCTGAAAAGCATCAACCCAAACCTGTCTCTTCAAATATGAAGAAACTGAAGCAGAGAGAAAGCTAAGGGGTTTACACAAAATGAAGGTAAATACTCAGCATAGCTCAGTAGAACAATTTTTTTATTAGGTTGTTTTTTTTTAAAAAAACATACTGGAAACTATAGATTGAGAAGAATATTGAAAGGGACAGAAAAAAAGTGGGAAAGGTAATAATCAGCAAACAGTTTAAGGTACAAAAGACCAAATTTGCAGCTTAGGCACCATTTTCCTCTCTGGTCAGAGGGGCTGGAGGAAGGTCTAAGAGAGCAGAGAGTTTGATTTTGTAGCCATAGATGGCATTGCTTCATCTTTCAGCAAAGAGAGAGGAGGACAGAGCCGACTCATCCTTCTCCTTCATTTTTTTCTGCCAGTCATCTCCTTGCCCTTTGAATTTTCCCTTCACACCGTTATTATTATTCATATCCTGTCCTTGGTCATTTCACTGCTGTCACCCGAGTCTGGGTTCTCTGCACCCTTTCAGCTCCTAGCTAGACCTGGTTCTTTCTCTAGCTGAATGTAGCCAACCCTCTTTGCACAAGTGCTAGCCAATGTTGATATGTTAGTTGGTTATATCTTTTGTTTTTTCTGGGGGCTTTTTTTCATCGCGGACTTTCCATCACCAGATGTCTGACTATTTCTCCTTTTTGATATTCAGAGTTTTCACCTTGATCAAATTACTATTACCAAACATAGTTCTAATGATGACACTCTCCAGCTCAAAAACAAATAAACAGATAAACAAACAAACACACTCAAAAGAGTTATAACATCAGTGATAAATTTCAGCCTCCTTTACTAGCCCTTCAAAAGCCCTTGCAACTTAGTCTCAAATTCCTTTACCACCTTATCTAATTGACTATATGATTTTTACTCAGTGCAGGGTGAATAAATGACTCTTTGCTGATTATCTTAGGGTACCTCCAATTTGTATTTTTTCTCCTTCCATTTTGCTTCCCCTCCACTTGTCTATTTCTGTCAAAATGCTACCACAATATAAGTGCCAACCTCCCCTTTAGAATCTCTCTGAATCTCTAACCTTCTTCTGAACCAGTATCGATAATACTTGAACCTAGATTGCTTTTAAGTCGCTCCCCACAATCTTCCTGTTTTGGAATCATTTCTGTGCTTGTATATGAATCCGGCCAAAGTATGAACACTTATATACAGACTGTAGACCAAAACTTGTCAAGTTTTTGAAAGTCTGACTAATGAAATAAATGAAAAATTTGCCACTTGTGTGTTCCCGGCATAGTTCCCTATACATAATGAGATTTCTGCTGGAATGTGATCATATAAGAGGAATTCAGAAGTCATTCTATCCTGTTGTATTGCCATGTATTTAGGTACATATTTATTGAGGAGTAGATATCAGTAATATTTAAAATGGGTTGTAATTTTTTTCTGGATACTTATTTACAAAATGGAAGCTTTTATTTTTTAATGTATTTCAAGATAGAAACAAAAACCTTTTAACTGATTAAAAAAACAACAAAAATTATGTCAAGAGTTTAAATTACATTATGAGAAAAAGCATTAAAAGAACTCATGGTGACTCAAGTTAGCACCCTAACATTTAGATCCACTATTTAAAAGCAGATTTCAGCAATTGGCTTTGCTCTTACCACTAGCAAATAACACTAGTCAAAAAACATGCCAAAAAGAAGCCAATGTTCAGTCACTGGAAATCACCTTTTTCTATGAAGCAATAAAACAAAAGCTTAAGGGTGAATTTATTCCTCATTTCAGGAACTAGAAATCCAGCTTCAAATATACACAGTAGTTTCAAGCTCTACTGAGCCAGCGTTATTCCATTAATTATGGATGACATTATGTTTTAAACAAATACAAATTGTTTTGCCCTCACCTTCAGAACCTCCTGAAGCAAATGTTTGATTCCCAGTGAGAATTATTTTGCACAGCTCAGGTCTGAATTATTAGCAAAGCTGCAGCAATATTATGCCATCCAAAAATATAATCTTGTTTTGTTGTCACCTAACTTCTATTTTATTGTATTCTCTTATTTAGTGGCAAGGAGCAGAGGAGAGGAAAAACACGGTTCTCTCTCCAGTAACTGAAGATGACTCAATAGGTAGGATGATGAGGGAAAACATCTCTAAGCTAAGGATTGTATATATTCTGACATTTTTCCTTATTCTGGACTCATGGAAGACATCACTGATGGGTGAACGCTTTTCCACTCAGCCCAAATGCAACTTAATAATTTGTTATTAAGTTACTGTTATGACTTGTCATAGTTAACGCTGACTATGCTGAAAGAAAAAGAAAGAATTTGTTAAGACACCTTACTCCAGTTGGCCACTAGCAATTGATGGAAGAGGCTGAACTGGCATCTTAGTTCTAGCTTATCAAAGTCAATAATTCTTTCTTTTGGGTTACTATGGACTTGAACGGGTTGATCTGATCTACTCTATCCTATTTTCCTATGAAGGTTTAAAGTGTTTTGAAACCTTTTCCAGGCCTTCCTTGCTGGACTGGTGTGTGGCGTGTAGATGGTGAGACTCTGTAAGAAGACTACACCTTCTACAACCCAGTGTCTGTTTTCCCAAGTGTTAATTGCTCAGTTTTCCTCCATAGTACCAAACTTCAGGAGGCACTCTAGGGGAAGGTACTTTCTCTGTAGGAATGTGTTATTCCAGCCATTGTTCACATAAGAAATCATAAGATCAGAAGCTTAGTCTGTGAATACAGGATGGGGCCTAGTGCAGGGTCATCCGAAGCGGCTTCTTGTCACTCACCTTCAGGTCTTCTCCACGTGGCTCACACATCTGTCTTGACTATCTCTACACTAAGAACATGATTTAATGAAAAGGGATACTGGACCTGGAATCAGAAGTCCTAGATTCAAATCCAATGTTTTAAATCTATTGAGAGGTTACTATGTTTAGACATGGAACTTTAGCTTTTTACATTCATTGTCTCATTTAACTTTACAACATTCTTAAATAGCAGATTCAAGGATTAGCTATACTTAATGTATGGAAATGGAAGACAAGAGGCTAAGCAGAATGTCACATGGAGACAATGTAGAAACTATGATATGAATCTAGGTTTAGCCATCTTTGGAGATAATACTCTCAATCAAGATACTAAATTGTCCCTGCCAACTTTGAGACCTTGGACAAATTAAGAAATATTTCAGACTCATGATCATCCCATTTTAGTTTTAATTTTCTAATCTGAAAAAAATGAGTGTGATAATAACTTCAGGGCATCATCATGTTGGCCAAAAGAGATATGAAAGACCTCTATGAGCATTGATGGCCTATAAGATTATTTGTCCTATAGAATGAAAAGAGTTCAACCGACCAGGAGTTCGACTGACCAGGAGTTCGACCACTTGCTATGATGTGTGCTGACCACCAGGGGGTGATATGAAATGAAGGAAGGTCCTGGCTGGCAGCTGGCAGCCGGGGGAAAGAAGGCCTCAGCCAGCAGCCAGAAGGCCCCTATTGGCCCTGATCACTGGCCAGGCCTAGGGACCCTACCCACACACGAATTTAGTGCACAGGGCCTCTAGTTATTTTTATAAAGGAGGGAGGAGAACACAGTTTGAAAGTGTGGAATTGGTTAGAAATAACAAAGTGAAGACTTCTCTGTGCCTCTCCTGAGGGCATCCCTACTTCTAACATATAAGTAGCCACAAGAACTGAAGTTTTCTCTTCACCCCTGAGCTTATGCACATGGGTCCATCTGACGGAGAAGCAGTACAGTAGCTCAACTTTCAACAAAGATAGAATTCATACCTATTAGAAAAGAAAATTTTATATCACATACATATGAATACATAAACCAGAAAGGAGGAAGGGAGAAAGGATGTAGAGAGTCTTTGGTTTCATTAAGTAATAGATTCCAATAATAATGGTAATAGATGATGTGAGTCTCAGAAAATTTTATCAGTTCCTTATTGATTACAATGATGGGGAGAAGTTTATTCAGTAAGAATTTAGGCTGCAGAAATCCATTTATTTTTAAAATAAAGATTAAAATATACTTATAACACAGAAATGATAAAATTAATACTAATATTATCAGGGCATACAGAAGAAAAAGTAGCAGGTAAGGTTAGGACACAAAAATTACCCCTGCCAACTTTGATCCAAATAGGTGGGAAGTGGGCAGCACATTTTGCTCTGAGCCTCCTAGTAGCCAAGTCAAAGATGAAAACATGATTCATAGTATGATAAAGTTAAACAGACAGCAAATAAACAGCTAGTTAAGTGGAACACATCTTCTTCTGATATATATATACATTAAATAGCTTTAATAATACGTTTTAGAAAGGTGGTTCTTAAAAAGTCCATCAGTGGTGAAGGCCTGGCAAAGGGTGTGGGTTGGGTGGGGGTGGGGAAGTGGGGGGAAAAATAGGGAATATCTGTAATAATGTCAACAATAAAAAATAAATTTAAAAAGTCCATCAGTGCTGTTCCATGAAAAATCAGAGCAATGTGGTCCCTCTGATGGTGTGACTTGATTCAAGTAGAGAACTATAGATACAGATTTCCAACATCTCAGAGAAGTGATTGGAGGGGGTCATAGCCTATTCCTCTTTACCTGGTGGATGAGAAGTTGGGAGGCAGAGGGGAGCCCTGACTGCAAAATTCAGGACCAAAACACTCAGGATTTGGAGACCCTGATGTAGGTCAGAGCCTGAGCCACAGCTGCAAAGGTGATCTGCTACTGAAGTCATGCTGCTCTGCAGGATTGTATTCCTCAGGGGCCATTTGGAGATGGGTATGGAGACTGACCCTGAACTGATTTCAGGTACAAAAGGAAGCTTTGGAAAAACAATCATAAAGCTCCTGCAGCCAAGGCTGCCACTCTTCCCTATAATTTCTATATATAAAAAGCCAGTGACTGGAACACCATAATGACCGGAATGACTGGTGACTATGATGCCCACTGTGGCCAGCGAACTGACCCAATTGGGGGGTGGGGCTGGCCGGTCAACCTCCCATGGCCCCTCCCCGCAGCCAGTTCTGCCCCCGATTGGCCCTCCCAATCCAATCAGGGGCAGGGCTGACCAGCCAACCTTCCGAGGTCCCTCTCCCCAGCCACCCCGCCCCTGATTGGCCTCTCCCACCTGGATCAAGGGCGGGGCAGCTGGCCAACCACTGTGGCCCTTCCCCCAGCTGGCCTCACCCCTGATCACCCCCCACCCCAATAGGGGGCGGGGCCGGCTGGCCAACCTCTTGCAGCCCCTCCCACCAGCTGCCCCAGCCCTGATCAGGCCTGATCAGGGTGGGCCAGCTGGCCAACCTCCTGCTGTCTCCTTCTCCTGACAGGCCTGGCCCTGATCCGCTGATTGGGGCCGGGCTGGCCAGACCTCACCCGTGCACGAATTCATAAACTGGGCCTCTAGTCTTCCATAACCTATTGGCTAGTTAGGCTTCTTAACTAATTAACTGTTCATTCAACTATTCTAGAAGTGTTTTTTGAATCCCCTTTGTCCCAGGAACCAAGCTAAGTGTTTGGTCTGAGATCATCCCTAACTTACTGGAGCTTATATTGTCTCAAAGAAACTTGACACAATAGGTGATGCTATCAGATCAAAAAGCACAGGATGCCAGGGAGCAGAGAGGGCTAAGGAAGGTTTCCCAGGGCAAAGTCGTTTAAGGTGAGTAAGAATTTGTTAAGTGAAAGCAGTAATGATAGATGTAGAAGAAGAGTGTGCCAGGCAGAAGGCTAGAAGGAGTACTAATATGCTATGTCTGTGGAAGTGAAAGGATTCTACTATGCCTAGGAGATGAAGGAATGGGGAAAAGGATGGTTAACATGGAGAATTTCAGTAATGGAAAGAAAGAAAAGTATAAGAAAGGAAACAGAAAACAAGATAATTTATTCAGGGTGGGGCAAAAGTAGGTTTATAATTGTGAATATGCAAAACAGAGTTCACTGTTGTATTATTATTTATTAACTATTGCATTATTTTCCATACAAACAACTGTAAACCTGATATGTTGGTCCTATTTTATAAAAATTAATGGCAGTGGCTTGAAAAGCCTTATTAAAAATAAACCCTCTGAGATTTTACATATGTAAAATAGTAATCTCCAACCATATGTTACTAAGTCTAAAAATAGATAAATGGAAAACATATACCTGGGAAAATGCAAAGAGGGAGGCAGGATGGCAGGAAGGAAGGAAGAGAGAAAGAAAGGAAAAGAAAATGAATAGGTACAAATATAATTCAGTCAAGGTATAATTCAAGGTACACATTAAACAAAGAAAACATAGGCTTGAAAAATGCAAATATAACATGAAAATAAAATGTCACAGATGTTGCAAATATCTTGTTTCTTTCCTCTTATCCTGCCAGATGGAGTAGGGCTCAGTTTATAGCAATCTATTTGATGTTCTGATTGTATTGAATTATGGTGAAGACAGTTTGGGATAGTTCTGTATCATATCTATAGATTTTCACACAGAGAAGATGGTTAAAGGAAGAGATGAGTAAAAATACTTTTAAAGAGTACAATGAAGTCAAAAGGCTTCCTCATATTAGCCACAGGATTTAGAAATGCTTTAGGGACTCAAGTGAAGAGCAATGCAAGTTGATTTGAGGGGCACCATGCCTTTTCCTATAGGACTCTTTTGGGGAAACTTTGATCACTGTGGATGTAATGAACTGGTAGCCAAGGTAATAACCTTGAAATCACATGGATGCAGAATGGAAAATTTATGTCTGAAAGATTATATTGGTTCTTCCTGCCTTAAGATCCTGGCAAACTCTAATCCCTCCCACCTAGTATAATTTTACCATCTCCTGGACCCTGAATTATTGTAAACTGTGTCCACCTTTCAAAACAAAAGATTTGTCTCCAACTGGGAGAGGCCTTATTTGAACCATTTCCCCCTGGATTGAGTGGTAATAGGTGCTTAGTCAGTTTTATATTATGAAAAAGTGTGCTTGAATCAAATGGAGATGATTCACACTAGGAGAACAGAGATGACACTGTGGTAAAGGGGAACATGACAGTGACTCAGTAGCAAACAGTGAAAAAGTAGGCACAGTGTAGATGGGAATGATTTGTCACCAACATTCCAGCTCACAGTGTCCCGGTTGGGTACATTCGCAAACACAGCTCCAAAAAGATGACTCTCACTTGTTGACAGGGAGCAGAGCTCAGGTTGGTCAAGGTATTGTGTTCATTTTCCCTACATGAAGAGAGTGTATGGAATAGATAGTAAACAACCAGGTTGGGCAATTAAATTAAGGCAGACTGGTTTTATCCCACTGGGTCATATACCTGGTATGCAATATGGTGGTAGGAAGAAAAAGCAGCCAAGATATCCAGACACTTGGTATCTGGCACTAGTACCTGTGTGACTCTGGTCTCAGATTTAACATGTGTCTCTAGGGGTGTAATACATGGACTGGCTCTCATCTCCTGTTCTACTGTCATTATAGATACAGAGCAAGGAGTCTATGCTAGTCCTTTTGTAAGTAAGGTAGGGAATTGTGCTAATGTTATCAAGTGTTGGTTTGATAGCATTTGAGGAATTTCTGGCCTGGAGATCAGAGGTGGGAGCGCATTTACAGAGGGCTCAGAAAGAAGACACCTAAAGGTACCCCCAGGTTTGTACCCAGATGTGGGCTAATACTTCCCACCCAAGAGAAATGACTCCAAAGGGATCCAGAAGGTCATTTGAAGGTGAAGGAAAACGGAGAGGTGCTGCTGTAATCTAAGGAATGCTAAAAATCAACAGCCACCAAGTGAAGCAGGAAGAGACAAAGAAGGATTCTACCAGAGTCTCAAAGCACAGCCCTACTGCCATCTTGATTTGGGATTTCTGGCCTCTAGAATCATGAGACAATAAATTGTTTTAAACCACCCTGTTTGTGGTACTTAAGTACAGTAGCCCTAGGAAACTAATACACCTGCCAATAGGTACAAGGAAAACCTTTTGACTTGGAGTCTTAAGAAATGTTTCTCTGAATCAGAGAAACTGACCAGTGCAGACATGACCTTAATCCTATCTAATAAAAGAGTAATATGCAAATTGACCATCACTCCAACCCACAAGATGGCAGCACCCATGTGGTCAAAGATGGCTGCCCCCATGTGGACACAAGATGGCCACCACAAGATGACCGGCAGAGGAGGGCAGTTGGGGGCGAACAGGCATGCAGGAGAGGACAGTTGTGGGGGACCCAGGCTTGCAGGGGAGGGCAGTTGGGGGAACCAGGCCTTTAGGGAGGGCATTTGGGAGGAACCAGGCCAGCAGGAGAGAGCAGTTAGGGGTGACCAGGCTGGCAGGGGAGGGAAGTTGGGGGGGAAACAGGCCTGCAGGGAAGGGCAGTTGGGGGGAACCAGGCCAGCAGAGGAGAGCAATTAGGGGCAACCACGTCAGCAGGGGAGGGCAGTTAGGGGTGACTGGGCCAGCAGGGGAGGGCAGTAGGGGGGGACCAGGTCTACAGGGGAGGGCAGTTAGGAAAGACATGGTCAGTAGGGGAGGGCAGTTGGGGGCAACCAGGATGGCAATGGAGGGCAGTTAGGGGTTACCGAGCTGGCAGGGAGGGCAGTTAGGGGCAATCGGGTCAGCAGGGGAGCAGTTAGGTGTTGATCAGGCTGGCAGGGGAATGGTTAGGGGGTGATCAGGCTGGCAGGCAGAAGCAGTTATGGACAATCAGGCAGGCAGGCAGGAGAGTGGTTGGAGCCAGCAGTCCTGGACTATGAGAGGGATGTCCGACTGCCTTCAAGGGGTCTCAGATTGGAGAGGGTGCAGGCTGGGCTGAGGGACACCCCCCCCCCCAGTGTACGAATTTCGTGCACTGGGCCTCTAGTGTGTGTGTGTGTGTGTGTGTGTGTGTATGTATATATATATAATGCAAATTAGGCCAGGACTCCATAACAAATCACGACTGAACAGTATGAGGTCCCACACGCAGGTGAGGCCCAGAGTGGAGACGGAGACAGAGACAGGGGGCCTGCCCGAGCTGGCGCAGTGGCTCCAGCGGCCTGGAGCGGACACAGGCAGGGAGGCTGGGGCGAGTGGGGCCTGGGGAGGAAGTCAAGCGCGGGTCCTGGCCGCCCACGGGTCCAGCATGACTCTAGCGGCGGTCCGCGGGGTGCCTCCTCACACAGCGGGAGGTGGGTGCCTCCTTGTGTGATTTCAAGCGCTGGGCCTCTAGTCTTATTATAATGTTTGAAAAACGCTTACAGATACTTCATCTGTGAAGAAGAAGAAGAAGTCAATATTCAAATATTTTAAGTTTTTTCAAAATGATCCTGTTCGTGAGGAGAATAAAAACATTATCACAGCCTTGACATTTCCACAAAGTTTCCATTTCTAAATGCCATCTGCTTTAAGTCTTGTAAAGATGTAGGACATTTAAGTGTTAATATGTGTTTTGAAATTGGTCACTTATGACCAGGAATGCCCTTGGAAAAGTTATACATCTCTGAGTTTCCATTTCATCTCAGGTTAGTGGAAAAAATCAACCCTATTTGTAGTGTATTAGCATCAGCAGAGATATGTGAAGAATTCTTAGAAGAGTGTCCAACATGTATTAAATACACAGTTTTTAAAATCATTGCTTATATTGCTAAGTGCTTTACTCTATAATCTAGTTTAAAATTTGTTTCTCCTTCTTTTGTTTTTTGATGTCTTTATTCTATAATTTGATTCCCTCACAAGATTCCTAGCTGGATTCTTGAAATGATCATTAACATTTGTTATATGAGTAGTACTCCTTTTGTATTCTGTTTAATCAACTTTCAGCATCCACATGTTTCCCTTCAAAGAAGACAATTTATATAAATATATAGGATTTATAACTAGGAAAAATTGAAAAAATTTTTTGCTGGCTCTTTCTAGACCAGGAAGGAGAATAAGATTAAGGAGGTGCCTGTGGGACAGGACGCCTTAGAAGTAGAGACTCAGATGACTGACCCCCACCTCCCTAGAAACATGAGCCGGGAGAGCACTAGCGAGTGGCCAGTCATTGCACATCCCACTGAATCTGCTTTCTGGGATGCCACACAAACCTATGAAGACTGAGTATTCCCCAGGCTGGCATGGGTCATCCTTTGAATCTTTATGGCTCCAGCTCTCTAAGAAATCTGGCAGCCCCTGCCCAGCTTAGCCTGTGGGCTTCCTGAGATGCCCATTATGGCGGTCAGGAACCCAGGCCTATAGGGGTAAAAGGTAGGAGTGCTCCCTCCACACTTGCTGGACCAGTTTCCTACAAGCCCAGATACAGTCTGAAACACAATAAAAGAGAAAAAAAGCAAAGGAAGTTTGAGCTCTATGGAGGTATAAAGCACTTGACAGTATAGAACAATAATTAAAAATAATTTTTTTGTTGAATTTATTGAGGTTAATACAATTATATAGGTTTCAGGTGTGTGTTTTTTTCAGTCCTGCTTGTTCAGTTCTTTCTTGAGTATAATAACCCCCTGAATATTCATATGTAACCTTTCTAGTGCTGTATTTAGTGCTTTAGCTTATTCATGCTCTCGCTGTGGGTGCTGGTGACTCACGGTGCCTGTTCCGGGCAACTAATGTTCTTCTCCAAGCCCCCATCCACGCTTACCTTCCATGTATTCTCCATGGAAGGTTTTTCTTGTTGCTCTGTTATGGTGGTGCTATTTCCTCAGGATTTTGAAAAGACATGCACACACTCCTCCCTCCCCACAGGGGACTGGGCCAGCTGAGCCTTCAGTGCCCTCCCTCCACATTCCTGCTGGTCAGGCTTTGCTGACCTCATCTCTGAGGAGAAGAAAGCTACCACTGCTTCCCAGGGGACCTGGTTGTTATTACAGCTTCCTGCCTCTGCACTCACTTGTGGTAGGCAGAATAAAGTCCTCTCATGCCCCTAAAAATGTCCATGTCCTAATCCTCAGAAACCGTAACTATGGGCCCTTACATGGCAATAGAGACTTCGCAGATATGAATTGTTCAGGATCTTAAGATAAGGAGATAATCCTGGATTATTTGGGGTCCTTCTGAGCAAAAGAAGGAGACAGAATATTCAATGTATCAGTGATACAATGTGCAAAACACCGGCTGGCTTTGAAGAAGGATGAAGGGACCACGAGCCAAGGAACACAGCAGTCTCCAGAGGCTGCAAAAAGCAAGGGAATGCATTTTCCCAGAAGGAACCAGCCCTGCAGACAGCTTGATGTTAGCCCAGTGAGACCTATTTCAGACTTCCAACCTTTACAAGGGTAAGCTAGTAAATTTCTGCTGTTTTAAGCTACTGAGTCTATGGCAATTTGCTGTAGCAGCTACAGGAGACAAATACATATAACTTCACCATCTTTAAATGCTGTATTTCCAGTGGTGTTTTCTTTATAGCTTGTAAAGTATATAGTGTGATGATCTAATTTATTGTGCAAACCAGGACACTTTTTTGAGAGTGAAAGAAGGTGGCATTTATAATTATATGGAAACAATGGGCATGACAGAATATCCTGCTTGAACTATGATGTCCTGTTGTCCTATGAATACATTAAAGAAACATTCCCATATATTAGTTGATTCAACTTTGCATGCTTGGTTATGGTTTATGTGGAGCATTGTGAGGTGAAAGAAACAACAAGCAGATAAGCAGCAAATATGACCTTCTCTTATCACTAAGCCATCTCACTTCAATACAATGACTAAGGCCAGTTTTTGCTTCAAAGATGAGACTTTATCTTTCTCTAAATGGGAACTTCAGATGTTCAGAGGGTCAGGAGAACTGAAAGTAAGATTGATCTTACCATTAAAGGAATCCATAATGAGTCTCACACACACTCCATTGATCTCAATACCTGCCTTACTGCAGACTTTACCCACAATGTCAAAGTCTAGCTTTGATACTCCCAACATAAGCCATTCCATCTTAATTTCAAATCTATGTCTGCCACACTCTGACCACTACCTCCCATCTTTCTAGGTCTCCCCCTCAACCTTGTTCTCTGACCCCCCAATGATACTTGGGTTCCACCTGCAACCACACTCTATTAATCTAGGTTTCATCATCCCTCTGTCTAGTAAGGCCCTCTTTTTGCTCATCTTTAAACATAAATTCCATGGCTGATCATAATCCCCATGAACTTAAATACATTTGAACCCCTTCCCCTCTCTTTTGCTTCATGATACTAACCTGTCAAAACCACAGGTTAACTAGAACTCTCTGCCTAATCCTTGCCTGCAATTTAACCTCTCTTTGGCTGGAAAAAACCAACCACCACACAGCTCTGCTGTTAAATTAATTAAAGGTTATGAACTTCAAGGAGGCCCTTGTTGCCCCTGACATTTATGTTATTTTTCTCTGGTCCATTTGCTTGTTCACTCACTTAGATGATTGTTCAACATTTTTTTCTTCACTCCTAAAGAACCGACTAGGGCCCCTTCCTTATTCTCATCCTCGAATTAATCTAGTAAGTATGTTTCACACTTCCATTAATTGCCTCTAACCACATCCCAACGTTTTTAATAAAATACTCTGCTTTCTCTACAGGTAAACTTTTTATACTATTATCTAAGGCCAAACTCCCCATATGTGCATTAGATCACTAAGATATTGTTCCAGCCATTCTCTCCTCTCTCCTATGTCCCCAATATGGCCCTTTCCTGAATAAATTCCATCATCACATTAATATGCTATGACTTTTCTTATCTTAAAAAACAACTGTTATCTCTCTATGCCCATAGACTTTTCTTTAAAAGCAAAAGTCTTCAAAAATGTTGTCTGTATTTACTTCCATTTGCACTCTAACCCAATTCAATATAGATGCTTGCCACACCTTGCAAATATTCTCCCCAAGCCAACGATGGCCTCCTTGTTAGTTCCAGTCATCTGCTGTCATCACTCTTACCTATTCTTCCAAATGTACTTGACAAAGCATATCCCTGCTCCCTCCTTGACACCTTTTCTTCTTTTGTCTTCCAGGGTGGCATACTCCACCTTCTTCTATCTCATTGGTTCCTCCTACTCATATGCTATGCTAATTCCTCTCCTTGTCCCCAACCTCATTACTTCCAAAATCTAGTCCTCATGCTAATCGTTTTTATCTCCATTGATGACAATTCCAGGTACACAGTTTCAGTTACTTGGAGCTTCATTAACTCCATCTTTTACATCCCATGTTAATCCTATTAGGAAAATCTTGGAACAGACATTTAAGATATATCCATAATGTGTGTTTTTTATAATCACTCTTCCTGCTACTACTTGGTCCAAACTTGGTTTATTTTCCTTCCACTAGTTATGAAATAGCAAATGGGCACCCTCATTCCTTGTAGGAGAAAAATCAGGTTCATTCATCTTGAAGAGGATTCTGTGACATTTATTAAAGACAAGCCTGCATATACTCTATGCATCAGAGAAGCTTGCGTAAGTCCATATGGGGATATGTGCAGTGTTGTTTGTAGTAGGAGGAGTTGGAAGAAACCCAGGTGTCCATCACTAGGTGAACAGATAAGTATATTTGATGAAAGCATATGGTTGCACTTTATGCCACAGTGAGAAGCAAAATTTAACAACATGGAGAGATCTTGGAAGTATAGCATTAAGTGAAAAAATAAAACAGGATCTTTAGCACAAAATTATTTGTGTGGTTTAAAATCACATTTATACTGCATGTCTTTCAAAAATACACTTGTATCCAAGGACATTCGATAAACACATTTGAGTTGGTGCCTTGGTATGGAAAGGACTGTGTCTGTAATGAACAATGAGAAGGAAAATAATGAAACAGCATAAAGCAAAAGCGTCCTTGGATACATCAGTAATTACAGCGTGCTCTGACTCACCCAACTCCCTTCACTGATGGGAAAGAGAGAGGAAATTAAAGCAAACAGAAGTTTTAAGAATTATCTGAACCCAGTCTCTGCTTTAAACACAAGCACATTCTATCATATTTAGCATTAACTCAGCTTCAGTCATTCCAGAGAAGATCAACTAGAAACTATAGAGAATCCAATTCTATAAGAAAAGCTGAGTTTTTGCAAAAAGATCTGCTGATGGAACAGGAGTAGACAGGTTTTCTAAAATGTGCTTATAATAAACTAGAGTCCCAATGCACATAATTTGTGCACTGGGGGGTGGGGGGTGGTCCCTCAGCCCGACCTGTGCCCTCTCGCAGTCTGGGAGCCCTCGGGGGATGTCTGACTGATGGCTTAGGGAGTGGGCCTAAGCCAGCAGTCGAACATCCTTAGCGCCACCGCCACTGCGCTTGCCAGTTGTGAGCCTGACTCAGGGCATCTGGCTGAGTGGTGCTTCCCCATGGGAGCACACTGACCACCAGGGGGCAGCTCCTGCATTAAGCATCTGCCCCCTGGTGGTCAGTGTGCATCATAGCAACCGGTTGTTCTGCCATTAGGTTGATTTGCATATTAGCTTTTTATTATATAGGATGCCACATAAAAGTACCTGTTGCTTACCACAGACACACACATACACACATGCAAACACATTCAAACATATGCACATACACACCCCAGAACTCTTTAAGGCTTAGAAATAAAAAAACATAAATGAAGTGAACCCAAAGTTCGGTGAAGACAATTACAGAAGCCAATATGCCACAGTTTGAGGACAAACACCAATGCTGGCCACCTAATTCTGGAGATTAATGGGGCCACTTAGGGGAATGAGAGTCTGGGCTTTGAGTATGTTTTCAAAGTCCTAGAGGTGAATTTGAGCCTCTTAAACAAAGCCAGGATGACAGAAAGAACTGCAGCCTTAAAGAAATGATGAGTGAAAATAACCTGCCTGCAAGAGAAAAGGAAGAACACCTCCAAAAGGAAAAATAACCTCATCTGAGAATAAGCAGTTGCAAGCTTGAACTCATGTGGATCTAGTTTCAACTGCACACTACCCCACACTCAGGAACCCTCAGGCTGAGGCATCATATGAAAAATTTCCAGGCAGGTGGCATCCAGCATATTTTAAAGCAAATCCCCTGTGGAGAAAATTAGCCTCCATTCTGGACTCTAGGAATTTCCACATATTATCACATTTGGCCAAATATTAGCTCACAACAAAAATAAATTACCACACCATAAGGAAACATGTTTCCATCAGGGAGAATAAGCAGAAGGCACAAGTGACCTATTTTAATGCTCAAAGACTTCATGACTCTAAGGATCAGACATGGAGTATAAAATGACCGAGAAAATAGAGAGAATATGAGGGAGGGGAAACAAGCAGAGTTACAAACAGAAATTGTCAGAACTGGTTTAAATAAGACAATCACATGATATCTCTAAAGGAAAGAGAAAAATAAATGTCAATCTAGACTTCTGTACATGACAAAATGATCTCTCAAGATCAAGAATGAAATAATACTTTTTTTTGAAAACAAAAGCTGAAAGAATTTACCACCCCAAATCTTTCCTAAAAGTACTTCTGAAGGAGCAACTTCAGAAAGAATAAAAATTATCCCAGAGGAAAGTGCGAACAAGTGACTGGAAAGCATGTGGAAAAGGAGGTTTACAGTTGTGAGTACACAAAACACAGTCTATACTTGAGTTATTACTTATTTGTTTATTTGTATTTTTGCATACAAACAACTGTAAACCTACTTTTGTCCATCCCTGTATGTATATGTGTCATATATATCAATCTATAAAATAAAAGAAACAAGAAAAATAAAACCCAAATGATACATAAAACAGAAGATCAAGTACAAAGCACAAAATGAGGTGGTGGAAATAAATCCAAATATTTTAATAATCACAAGGAATAAATTTTCTAGGGAAAGAAATTTCCTGATGGCTTTAAAAAATTCAAATTATATACCATTTGCAAGAGATATGCCAAAAAGCATTAGAACATAGAAATGCTCAGGTAATTAGTTAAAAAATGTGTGCCAGGCAAATAATAAAATAAATCTGACATAGTATAATTAATATCAGAGGGAAAGGGGCTAAAAGGCAAAAACCATTATTATAGATAAAGAGGATCATTAAATCTTGATTTACGTTTAAATTGCCCAGGAGGGGATAAAATTTCTAAATATTTATGGATGTAATAAAATAGCCACAAAATATAAAAATAAAAATTAGTATAAATATAAGGAGACATAGGCAAATTCATTATCAGATTTGTGTATATTCACATAACTTGGTTAGAGATTAATATGTCAGACAGAAAATATTTAGTAGAGATGAAAAGATTGTAACCACACAATTAACAAACTGAATTTAATGGACATATAATGAAAACTCTGCTTAACAATTTGAAAATACTGTTATTTTTCTTACTACAAGGAACACTTACATAAATATCATGCACTCTGTTACAAAAAAAATCTAAATGAATTTCAAAGAATTAAAATAAATTTGGCCATATTCTCTGATAATAATGCAATCAAGTTGTAGATCAACAGAAGAAAGTAACTTTTAAAGACTGCATATATTGATAACAATTTTAAAACTGTTAATTCATATATCAAATGTCAATTAAAGAAAAATAAAAATGCAACTAAGCAATAATGGATATACCACATATCAAAGTAGATGAGGAACAGTTCAAGTAAGGCTTAATGGTAACATTTAGAGACTTTATGGCCCCCCAAAAAGAGAAAGATATTAATTAACCTAAGATTTCTATTTAAGAAGTTAGGAAAAGCAAAATAATAGAAGCCTAGAAGCAAAAAGGAAGAGATGAGCCCTGGATGGTGTAGCTCATCCCCTGCACTGAAGGGTTGCCTTTGTTTCCTGATCAGGGCACATGCCCAGGTTTTTGGCTTGACCCCTGGTAGGGGCATGCAGGAGACAGCCTATTGATGTTTCCCTCTCACATCAATGTTTCTTTTTTTTTTTTTTTTTTTTAATTTCTTTATTGATTAAGGTGTCACATATTTGTCCTCATCCCCCCATTCCCATCCCACCCCTCTCCCCACGCATGCCCCAATCCCCTGTTGAACTTAACCGTTGGATAGGCTTATATGCATGCATACAGGTCCTTTGGTTGAACTCTCCCCCTCCCCCCACCCTCCCCCTACCCTCCCCTATCCTCCCTCTGAGGCCCGATAGTCCGATCGATGCCTCCTTGCTTCTGGTTCTGTTCTTGTTCCTCAATCTATGTTGTTCATCATTTCCCCTAGATGAGCGAGATCATATGTCACTAGATATATACTAATAAGAACTGAATGTGAGACGAGCAATAATAGTTATGCTGACAGGCAAATGAATCAATCTGTAGCGAGCTTCCCCCTGGACCAACAGTTCTTTTGAGACCCAATTTCGATGTCCAGTAGTTCCTTATGTGTACATGTCAGCACTGACCCCTCAGCTCTGGATGGTGGACAAATGGTGGTAATGGAGGTCCGACTCCCTCTGGTTTGGTCTCGGCCGAACCCAGGGGCACGGCGTCACCCGGACTAAGGGGCACGTGGCCTCACCCATACCCAAGGGGCGCGTGGTCTCACCCGGGCCTGGGACCCAGCCTCACCCGGATGGATCCAGGGGCGCACAGCCTCACCCGGACCCAGGATCTGGCTTCACCCGTACCCAGGGACGCTTGGCCTCTCCCAGACCCAGGGGCACGTGGCCTCACCCGGGCTTAGTTGCACAAGGCCTCACCTGGATCCAGGGACACATGGTCTCTCCCGGACCCAGGGACGCTTGGCCTCTCCCAGACCCAGGGCCACTTGGGCTCACCCGGGCCTAGGTGCACGAGGCCTCATCCGGATCCAGGGACGCATGGTCTCACCCGGACCCAGGGACGCTTGGCCTCTCCCAGACCCAGGGCCACTTGGGCTCACCCGGGCCTAGGTGCACGAGGCCTCACCCGGATCCTGGGACACATGGTCTCACCCGGACCCAGGGACGCTTGGCCTCTCCCAGACCCAGGGCCACTTGGGCTCACCCGGGCCTAGGTGCACGAGGCCTCATCCGGATCCTGGGACGCATGGTCTCACCCAGACCCAGGGACGCTTGGCCTCTCCCAGACCCAGGGCCACTTGGGCTCACCCGGGCCCAGGTGCACGAGGCCTCACCCGGATCCAGGGACACATGGTCTCACCCGGACCCAGGGACGCTTGGCCTCTCCCAGACCCAGGGCCACTTGGGCTCACCCGGGCCCAGGTGCACGAGGCCTCACCCGGATCCAGGGACACATGGTCTCACCCGGACCCAGGGACGCTTGGCCTCTCCCAGACCCAGGGCCACTTGGGCTCACCCGGGCCTAGGTGCACGAGGCCTCACCCGGATCCTGGGACACATGGTCTCACCCGGACCCAGGGACGCTTGGCCTCTCCCAGACCCAGGGCCACTTGGGCTCACCCGGGCCTAGGTGCACGAGGCCTCACCCGGATCCAGGGACGCATGGTCTCACCCGGACCCAGGGACGCTTGGCCTCTCCCAGACCCAGGGGCACGTGGCCTCACCCGGTCCTAGGTGCACGAGGCCTCACCCGGATCCAGGGACACATGGTCTCACCTGGACCCAGGGATGCTTGGCCTCTCCCAGACCCAGGGCCACTTGGGCTCACCCGTCCTAGGTGCACGCGGCCTCACCCGGATCCAGGGACACATGGTCTCGCCTGGACCCAGGGGTGTGTGGGCTCTCCCAGACCCAGGGGCGCTTGGCCTCGCCCGGGCACGGGATCCAGCGTCATCCGGGTCCAGGGGCACTTGGCCTCACCCGGACCCGGAGTCCGGCCTCACCTGGACCCAGGGGCATGTGGCCTCACCTAGACCCAGGGACGTGAGGCCTCACTTATACCCAGAGGCATGTGACCACACCCGAGCCCAGAGGCGCGCAACCCCGCCCGCACCCGGGTCTCAGCGGGGCCCCGTCTTCCCGATCCCAATTCCTGCCGGTCAATCCCCCCTCAGCAATTCCCCTGGCCATCCTTCCAGAGCTCCAGTATGGCTGCTGCAGAACTCGTCGGGCGGCGGCTCGGCGAAGCTCCGGTGCACCCGGTGCATGGCGGTGGGCCGGTCTGGCGTCGCTGCGTCGGCCCTTGGGTCTGCATCGGTGGCCGGTCGCCGAGCATGCGCACCTGGCCGCTTCCGGGGCGTTGAGATTCTTGACTGACTCGGAGGTCAGCAAGCGCGGAGTCTCCCACCCCATGTCTCATAGGGGCTCGTCTGTCCGTGCTTGGCTGCCAGTGGAGCCGTCCCCTCAGCCGGAGACCGCCGGGGGAACTGCGCCGAGCACGTTCCAGGCCGCTGTTGTATCGCCTGAGCCATAGTTCTTTTGTGTCGCCTGAGCCGTAGTTCTTAAAGTGTGGTCTTTGGGTCACCGGCATCAGCATCATCCCACATACCCCTCTTTTATTCTAGTTGTAGAGCATCTACTCAGCCAGCCCTATGGTGGTCTTGGATGGTGTCTGCTCTGCTCTCTTGTCGTAGTTTCAAAGTTGTTGTGGTAGGCAACAATCAGGCTTCCGCCCTATGCCTCCATCTTGGTCCTCCTTTGTATAGTTAAGTCTTGATTGTTGTTGGTGTCACTGGGGGGGCTCTCTTTGTCTATAAAGGAAGAGTTGCTGTGCAGGAGACACGTTTATGGGCCGGGTCTTGGTGCAGCAAAGCTTTGGCTCTCACTGAATATTCCCGTTGAATGTGTCCCTTATGCACGTGGTTGAAATCTGGTGTCATCTCCCACAGACCACTAGATGCCCTCGTTTCTGGGTCTCCAATGGGGTGTAGATCAGCTACTGCCTTAGGCACTCAGCAAGGATTACAGCAAAAACTGTAGTTTCTTCCTCCTGTCTGAGTGGCCCTGGAGCAGTCCGACTAGAACAGCAGTTCATCTGGTCCGCTGCCAGAGGGCAGGCCACCCACATGCATAAGCCGTTGCTTGGGGCGCAGGTGTGCCTGCAAGACTTGCGGGGCAGGTCTTCAAAACGTGCTGGGCGGGTCCCAGGGCGGGGCGGGGTCTCGGGGCGCCAACAGGCCATGGTGCGGCGAGCCGTGATGGCTGTGAGTCTGGTCCTTCTGCCTTCCACGTATCTAAGTCCCCTCGTTCCGCACTCCAGCGCAGCAAACACTGATTGCTGGGCGCACCTCCGCAAGAGTCCCGCCTCTCCCCGCAGGCATCTGGGTCTCCCGGGGTTCGCCAGAAGATGGATTTCAGGGTGATGGAGAGCTAATCTCCCTTAGGTTTGGAACAAAAGCCCCTTTCCCCCGCCACCAGCCAGACCCACGCACCTCCACACCTCATCCCCTCCGATTTCGCTGGGTGCGAGGCAACAGAACAGCCTTTAACCTCTGCCGCCATCTTTTTCAAACTTCCCAATTTGTACTTCTTAATCCCTTCATTTCAGTCAACTCTACTGAAGTCTAGCGCCGCCGGGAGGTGCACGGAAAGGGCGCCCGGGCCTCCGTCCGGTGCGCGGTGCGCGCGTCCCGCGGAACCAGGCGTGCGAGGGCCGCGCGGCTGGGACGGGCGCTGGGCGGCCGCCGAGATCCAGGCACCGCCATCGCCGCGTTCCAGACGTCGCCGCCGCGGCGTCCCCCCAATTTGTACTTCTTAATCTCTTGAATTCAGTCAACTCTACTGAAGTCTAGCGCCGCCGGGAGGTGCACGGAGAGGGCGCCCGGGCCTCCGTCCGGTGTGCGGGGCACGCGGCCCGCGGCACCAGGCGCGCGGGGGCTGCGCGGCGGGGACGGGTGCTGGGAGGCCGCCGGGCTCCGGGCGCCGCCGCTGCGGCGGCGTCCCCAGCGTCCCGGGCCGGGCGGCCGGCGGGGGCGGCGGAGTTGCGAAAGTGAGTGAGTTTCCCAGGGTTTCGCCCGGAATGGGGTTCAGTGCAATCGGAGCCGGTGCTCAGCGCACTCCGGAGCCTTTATCTCCTTCCTGCCAGTGAACTCCGGCCAGGTCATCAGCCGCCCCTTCCTCTCCGGTTCCATCCTCCCCGCAGGCGCGTGTGCTCGTGTCTCCGCCCGTTTCTCCATACCTCAGGCTTTTACGGCTTCCCCGACTGTCCCCGTGGCCTTCTCCTTCCCCCCAGCTGTGGGCATTTCAGTCCACCAACTTTCCTGTGGTTCTGGACGATGTCCGTTCTGACCTCTAGTTGTATTTTTGAAATTGTTGTGCCCGGCTGCAGGTTAGGTGTTTAACCTATGCCACCATCTTGGTTTCTCCTCAATGTTTCTCTCTCTCCTTCTTCTTTCCTCTCTCTTTTTTTTCTCTCTCTCAAAACAATCAATAAAAGAAAAAAAATATATATGTGTGTGTGTATGTGTGTGTGTGTGTGTGTGTGTGTGAAAGATATGATAAAAGTAAGAATAGAAATAAATGAAATAGCAGACAAAGATGAAATAGGGCAAGTCAATAATGTCAAAAATTGGTTCTTGGAAAAGATGGCAAAATAAACCTCTGACAATATTGATCAAGTAAAGCAGGTTAGGAGGATACATACTTAATAAGGCTGCAAAGTGGAGCATAGGCATAGGTTAAAAATATTTCTTTTAATTGTATAAATACTAGAGGCCTGATGCACAAAATTCATGCAAGGGGTTCGGTCCTCGCAGCCCCATCTTCATCAGGAAGGTCGTCTGGAAGGTCGTTGGGCTGTCTGGTCTAATTAGCATATTATGCTTTTATTATCTACCTAATAAAAGAGTAACATGCTAATTGACCGTACCTTCGCGATGCCCACCAGCCAATCAGGAGTATGCAAATTAACCCAACAAAGATGGCAGGTTAATTTGCATGCGCAGGCGCCGAGTGGCCTGGGGCAGGGCGGGATGCTTGCATTGTTGCTATGGCAATGACACAGGCATTCCGTGTCACCCCAGCCGCTTGGGACCTCTGGGCAGCATGGGAAGGCAGAAAGGTGGCTCTGGGCTAGAGCCGAAAGGTGGCTCCAGCCAGAGCGAAGGCGGTGCAGCCAGGGGAAGGAAGGCCCATTCTTGCACGAATCTTCGTGCATCGGGCCTCTAGTTATAGATAAAAAATATGAACAAACTTTTAGAGATATAACAGAGCTGGCTTTTAAAAATCTGAGGTTATCTTCATTTGAATTAGAAAGCCTCAAAAATTTTGTAATTAAACAAACTGGATGAATATTTTAAAATCTGCCCAGGAAGAATACCAGGCCATAGTAGTTTTACAGGCAAATTCATACAGATTTTCCAGTTTACATTTCAAACACAGTTTCAAACATTACAAACACTTTTTGAAAATAAAGAGACAATTCTCCTAAAAATTTTTGATATCAAAATGAAACAAGCAAAATATAAAAAGAAAAATAAAGGATAAATCTTATTCAGGGACAGATGTGACATTCCTAGACATGATGATGATGATGTAAATCCATCCACACCCTGCCTTCTTGTTGCTAGAAGCCAGATTTCACACCTGTGTCTTCAATCTTACTAGTCATCACCTTTCTCATGGCCTTTGTCATCACCTTTTTCAGTGAAGGGAAAAGATCCTGACAGCCCTATGTGTTGGAGTAGAGGGACATGCCCAATAGGCTCAGCAGCAGTCCTGTTGATAACAAGGATTTACTCAGTGCTGTGCCTTCCTGTCTTTGTCCTCCATTCCTTGAATCTTAGCTGAGAACCAGTGAGGTGTAGGGTTGGTTGCTTTAATCCTGATCCAAAGACCAAAATAGCCTTGGTCCTTGTCCACGGAGCTCTCAGTCTCTTCAGAAAGATAGACATTAATCAAATAATCACATAATAAATACAAATGTGCAAAATGTGATAAGAAGGAAGAACATGCAGTTCCTCAGGGTTCTGGAAGGGTATGTTCTGGGGAAACAGGCTTTACTTGGTGGTTAGCAAAGGCTGCATTGAGGAAATAATATCTGATCTGAGATTTAAAGAAGTGTCAAGAGTTAACCAGTCAAGGAAGGGAAGAGAAGATGGATCTAGTCAGAGGGAACAATATGTCTACATGTTCCTACACAGGAGGGAACAGGTTGTCCTGAGGAATTGGACTCTAGTGAAAGAGTGTGTGGCTGGGAAGGAGCAGGGCTCAGTGGGTTTGAACTTAGACAGTCAGTGGCTTTAAAGGGTGATAACACAATCAAATTAGCCTTTTATAAAGAAAAAAGAATAGAGTAGAGCAAGAAACATGGAGGACTACTGAAGACACCATGGCATTAGTCACATGAGAGGTGATTGTAGCTTGAACAACATGGTGGTGGAGCTGGAAATGCACAGAGGAATGTTGATGAGATTTAGGAGGAAAAAGGTCAGAACGTGATGATTAGATATGAAATGCTAGGGGGAAAAAATGAGGATGGGCTAATGGAAAGATGGAGAGGGAACTCACAATTGGAAACAGTAGACAGATATCAAGTTAGGATTGAGGTAAAGAGAAAGTAAAACTTTATTCATTTTTGCATGCTTGTGAGACAGCAAGGTGGAGATTTTGAGTGGAAAACACAAGTCTGGATCTCTGTGTTAGAGGCGGTGAAGGTCTGGGGAGGGAGTGTGGGCAGGGTATAAAAAAGAGGACATCTATAATACTTTCAACAATAAAGATAAATTAAAAAAATAAAAGCAATCTATGTCTACATGGAAGTTTGTACCCCATCAATTGTTGATGTTGACAAGTAGGGAAAGACAATAGAGAGCACATAAAATAGTTTAGGATTAATGAAATTTAACACTTAGAATTTGGACAGAAGATTAAAAAGAAGCAATAGAGAAGTGAAAGAAAAAGCAGAAGAATGCAGAGTCATGGAGAGCAAAGAGAAGATAGTGTTAAAGGAGGAAGTTGTGATCAACAAGGTTAAATTCTCCTTTGAACAAGTAACTAAAAAAACAAAATTTTGTATTGAACCTGGTGATGTGAGTGCTATTGATATTAATAGGGTCATTCAAAAGCCAAGTTAAAGAGGTTCAGCTAAAAGTGGATTGTGAAAAATTGGAGAGAGCCTTTTGCCAACCCTGCCTCCGCATTTCTAAATTAGTGCTGTTGGTAGTATGATTTCTTTGTATCATGTACCAGTGCATTTACCCTTCCATGCTAGAGAATGTATTTTCCTGAACAAAGAGGGAGCCATTCATGTCTTTCTTCTTTATCACATAGATTTTTTTTTATTTAGTTGAGAAGAGAATTGAGAGTCCAAAAGAAAATATATTGATGAGCAGTGGTTGGCAAACTCATTAGTCAACAGAGCCAAATATCAACAGTACAACGATTGAAATTTCTTTTGAGAGCCAAATTTTTTAAACTTAAACTTCTTCTAATGCCACTTCTTCAAAATAGACTCTCCCAGGCCGTGGTATTTTGTGGAAGAGCCACACTCAAGGGGCCAAAGAGCCTCATGTGGCTCGCGAGCCACAGTTCGCCGACCACGGATATAGTGAATACCACCATGATACAGAAAACCTCTAATATACCAGTCGATATGCTGTGACCTTTTCACTTTGGTATAAAAAAGCATTATACCATCACTATGCTATTTGTTATCAGGCATCAAGAACACAGTATATTACTACAGTTCAAATATAGTCTCCTAATCCTTATGTTATTGATGGAAGTGGAGTTTTTGGAGTGCCGTGAGGAAAATGATTTTCTGAGGTCCCCCACAGGAGGATGGGATTTCATGGGAAGCTTTATTGATGATCTACAATTAAGGGGGCTCCCCTTCAAGGTCCCAAATCTGTCCATCTGGCCATGGAAGAAGTCCAATCTTATGTTCAGCAGGGCCAGAATTAAGGCCACTGCTCAGAATTTTTGACCCATATTAAAGTATAGTCCAGTCCAGTATCTGTCTAGCTTAGCTTGTGTTCCCAGCTGCAGTAGGCCACATGGCTATGGAGTCAAGCACACAGGCGGGTACAGGCCACGGAACAAGAGAGCAAGAAGAGCCCAAATGGTGTTGCTCAGTGGTTTAGTGTTGCCCTATGAACTAAGAGGTCAGGGTTTGTTCCTTCCACCCCCTTCCCCTGTTGCCACTCATTCTGGGGGGCATGCAGGAGGCAGCCAATCAGTGATTCTCTCCCATCATGGATGTTTCTGTCTCTCTCTCCCACTCTTTTCCTCTCTGAAATCAATAGAATAAATAAAAAAAAAAATAGAGAGAAAGAAGAAGAGGGGAACTCTTTGTCTGGGGATTTTAATCTTCCAAGATTTTACATGCTTGCAATGCTCCACCCTCCTAGGCAATGATCTTTTCCCCAGGCTAGACGGAGAGGCAAGCACCTTCCCTATGTCACTGCCTATGCTCCCATCTCCCCTTTGTTCTATTTATTCCCCCAGTGATCTGCAGGGAATGGACTGGTGTTTTCCTAGGGAGCTTGAAGCTGTAGCTTCCTGGTGAAGCTTCCCAGATGACCATCCTTATAATGTCTGGCCTCCCCTTTACTCTTTCTCTATTATTAATGTTAATACGTGAGCCAGTTACAATGATAACACTTATATCATAGCTTCCTTATCCTATACATAGTTCCTTATGCTATGGTTAAAATTAGTCACTTGTTCAGTATGTATCAGATTTATTAGAAATTTGTTAAAATGCAATTTACCATGTTTATCCTCTACAATTCTGATTTATTGCTTCTTTGGTGGAATTCTGAAATATGTCTCCAGGCTGTGCTGAGGTGGTTGGCCGAGGGATCTCACTTAGGGAAACACTGTTCTGTGTGTTACACTATCAAATGTGAAGTTCAGAAGAACTATGGTCATTGTACAATTATTCATCATCAAATTGAGATTAAATGGTAGTCACAACTTTTTTCTTATTAAGAAAGGTTTCACCACAGATTGAAAAGAAGATACACCGTGCTAAGTTTCAGTTGATCAGCAAACAAGTTTGTCCTCATCTCTCAAGACTGGAGAGTTCATTGCTTCCCTGAAGGCTAGTTACACCGGGATTGGTGACATACTTGGGAAGCAGTTTCCTTGTTCCTCCTTTCAGCAGAGGTCCAGCCCAAACCTGTCAGTCTTAACTCCTAGGTATCCCTACAAGTGCTGCCCTGTAAGGGTCATTGTGACCACTATCAATAAACCAAGGGGACCAGAACTGAGTCTACACGCTGAAGGGACAAGGAGGGAGGGAGGGAAGGGATAAAAACTAAGATACAAACTATTTTGTAATTTAGATTTTTCCCCCCTTTCCTCCAATCTTGAGGCTTCAGGCCAAATGATAGCTGAGAAAAGTGTAAAGAAAAATAATGGGCATGTATGTTCAAAATTCTATATTTAAATTGTTCATAATGAAATTAATTTTACTAGTTCTTTTAATCTTCAGAAGAGTAGCTAAATGCAAATGTGTCTGAAGGCATTGCAAATTATGCAGAAAAAGCTGAGTAAAATTTCAAGGATATGTATCTATATGCGTCACAAATTACAATTTAAGGGCCTTTCCAAGAACATTTGCTTAATAAACAGGAACAAGAATGGAAATTTTTGCAATGCTAATTATTACACTACTTTCTCTTTCCAAATCATGCAAGATGCTTGGAGATATGTTACAGGTGTTCATTTGGAAGAGAAATAATCTTTAACATCTATTTCATGCGGAGAATGAAAGGTTAAAGAAAACGAACGTGTGTGGCTCAGAAAGGGTGCTCCAGCGTATTGTAAATATTAATGAGTGTTTGTGTAGTGATGGAAAGAAAACGTATTTACTCAAAGGAAACAAAGATCTTCACCACCTTCGTCCAGGAAATGGGTTGGAATAAGTACATGCATCATTTCCAAAGTAGAATATGGAGAGGCATGGTTTTGACCAAGATTGCTTAAACTACTCTTTCATTAAGGAAGAGGGTATTATAATAGAAGTCCTTACCTCTAAAGTATTTACAGGAATAGACTAGAAAAGTTCTCAAGTGATATCCTGGCAGAACTGGCCTCAGGTCAGTTTCACAGAATATAGAGGTCAGGCAGGAATTCAGGAATGCGAGCGAGATCACATTTCTTCCACCCCTGGACGATCTGTACAGCCTTCAGTGTTCCTTCAATTGCTGTCCTAAATCTCTCCCTCTCCTTTTTTTTAGATAGAGGCAGATTTCAGCCAGTTCCACGGTAACTAGTTCAGGAACTTAGAAAACAATCACCAATGGTTCAGGATGAGTAATAAAAAAACAACCTGCTGAAAAATGCTGGACATTGCCAAAGAAAGTGAATGAAAGTCTCTCCTTGATCAAAATATTTATCCCAGATCTGTGCCTGTTTGTTGTTGCAATTCTTTCATGCTGGACCCAGAGATGTGCCCAGTAAATTCTGACTCCTTGAAATACAAGCCATGAAAAAAAATAAAAACATGGACGTCATGTTTTGGTTTGGCAACTATGCTCTCTTGCCCCTACAATCTTGTGTAGGTAGATGGTGAAAAGCATTGGTTTCTCCACTCTGACTATTGAGCAGTGATGTGCCTTACACCTGAATTTCTTATGTGAGCCCACACCAAGGATCAGTTGTCACTCAAGAAGAGAGCCCTGGGATCCTGGCCTCAGGAGTACAGCGAGCCCATTGCACAAAGCTTGTATGAAATTCAACTCTGTGGAGCAAAGGTATTATAAACACAAACAAATCACTACTTCATTATTGTAAGGGTTGTTTTCCCTTCAAAGACAGTAGACTATGCCAAGCTTTATTAAAAATGAAAAGTGAAATAAAAAGAGATTGCCTAGGCACCTAACCCATTTGCCACAGCCAGTGGAAGCACTATCATTAGAGTGTAGCTAGAAGTATCTCTAACCTCTGTGGTCAGTTTTTGAGATACTTTCATAACTTTACAGTTAACTTTTGGGAAGGAATAAGGAAGCGGGTGCTAAACTTTATCTTAAATATCTGGGATGAGGATAAAATTGATTCAAGCTCTCTAGAAGGTGCTATATTTCTTATTGTTTGAAATTCTGAGATTTGAACAGAACTGTAAATTTAGTGGGGTGTGCAATCCTTGGTGCTATTAAAGTGGTTTACATGGATACTGAATCCAAAAGTAGCTTGCTTATTTATTTATTTTATTCTTATGTGTTCCTTTTCCTTCTCTCCTTCTCTTCCACTCTTTCTTCATTTCCTCCTTACTTCCCTCTCTCCCTTATTTCCTTCCTTTCTTTTCTCTATCTTTTCCTCCTTGCTTCTCTCCTTCCCTCTCTCCTCCCTGCTTTCCCTTTCCCCATGTACCTCCTATTCCCTCCCTCCACTCCCCCGCCCACACACACACACACGCACACATACTCCCATTCTCTCCTGACGCTGCCACTGTCAAATATTGGAGAAGTAGAAGAGAACAGAATTGTTGTCTCATCAACATGCTCCCCAGCAGGAGTTAAAGTATATTTTGGATTTCCCACTCCTCTACCTCCCATTCTTGGAGTGTGATGGGAGGGTTTGCAACTCAGGAAACAGAATTGGTTCATTTGACCTGGCAGGTGGGTTTTTGGATTTCAAGCAACAAGACAGACTTCTTTATAGACTTTTTTATATTATCAATATTGATTTCTGAAAGAAACATAATTACTTATTTGCTTTATTATATATTGATATTGTATAATAATTCTTTTAGACAATGATAGCAATATTATTACTAATAATATGATTCTGAAAATAACTTCAGGTTTTTATGTTTTATTTTGTGTGTGTGTGTGTGTGTGTTTTAGTTCTTTTTGTTGTTGCAGTATATGCCCCTGAGAAGGCAGAGTGAAATTACTATGCTGTATATCACTTGAAGTAACTCTCCTGTGTGATTAAGCTACCATAATAATCCACAGTTAGTTTAATTTATCCCATTTCATTTTAGCTTTTAGATACTGATTTTTAAAATTATGTATAATTATATAAAACATTTACATATTTCCAAAATTACATCTACAAAATAATATAGACAAAGAAGCTTAGCTCTAAGCCTCTTGACCTTATTCCCTTTTCTCTCTTTCCAACTATGGATAGCCTTTTTTATAGATATTGGCTTAATTTTCCATGTTTACATATGTGTGTGCACACACATATTTAATACATTCTATTTTGGTTATTTGTTAATTTATAAAAACTGTCAGACAACTAAATTACTTGAAATAACAGTAATCATTTTATATCTCTCTCAGTTTCGGTGGTTCAGAAATTCTGTGGATCAGCTGAAGGGCTCAGCTGGACAATGTGAGCTGAGGGTCTCTCAGGCTTATAGTCAGATGCTGTTAGAAGCTGGAGCAGAAAATTGAGTTGCTGGGGACAGCTGGGCATGTCTTGATGTAAATCTTGGGACTTATCCATATAGAGTCATTAAATGGGTTAATTTAGGCCTCCTCACAGAATGGTACCTATCATGACAAAGATTACTGGGGAAATGTAGAAAGACTCAGGAGTCTACTTGAAGTAATCCCCACTGTCCAATGAATACTCTGAACATCAATAATAATAACTGTATCAAAATGCATAAAAAATATTTAAATCCATTTGTTCATAATTATATTAAATTTTTAAAAATCTCATTGGCTTTGCCCATTTAGAAGATGAGAGAGAAACAACTAACTCAAATGAGAAAACTCAAGCATTTATTTTGCTTTTTCTAAATGAACACAGTCATCAGATTTGATGAGGGAAAGTTTCATTCTATAAAAGTTTTCTGATTTATGAATGAAAAATACCCCACTAATGACAGAATTAGAGTATCACCATTTTACCACCCAAAATGAAGAGTTAAATGTTATCATGTTAGAGTTGGCAATTGTACCAGCTCTATCAAATTCTCTCTGCATCCATCACAGAGGCACATCCTAGACCCAGCAGTAGATGGCCTGAGTGGGCAGTTTGAGCCTCTCTAAATGTTAAATTGTAAGCACAGGGATGCTCTGAAGTCTGGAGCCTGGTAAGGGTCACACCTTACTCTCGATTCCCATATGTGTACAAACTGCCCACCTACACAGTGTGGACAGAAAAGGGAGGTGACTGCTGGGGTTTGAGGACCAGCCCTTAGCTTCGCTGCCTCCAGAGTTAATGCTGCCCCTACCTCTGAGACCCTGTAACTCCAGCTCACCAGGTCTTGGAACCACTTTTTGGGAAGTGCATGAACCCCAAACCTCCTGATATAGTATATAGGCTCTATATACTATATTGTAAACTAAATAAATATTCTATCTTTTCCTTCTCTATTATCTCTCATAATACCTCCTAAATTACGATGAACACTATAGGCATTTAATTAATAATCAAGAATAATGGCTGAAGTGATCCAAAACTTTTGTGTCCTTTGCCATTTGCAAGGGAATTTTCTACTAAAAATCAGGTAAATCTTGCTGAAATCATTTCTTTTTTTCACTGTTCCAATTTGCTTTCTTCACCAACAAACTGAGATTAATTGATAACTGGGAATATCCAGTGTGATTCTATCAACCCTCAACACTTTCTGGTTGTCCATTTAAAAAAATAAAACAAGCTCTTTCAACTCTGTCATGGCCATTCCCAGGTTTCTATGACCTTTGCCTATTAGAGTGTATGGCTTCAGTGTCATAGTCAGTCCTCGTCATTTGCAGATTCCATATGTGCATCATGTCACTTTTCACAATGCCTTCCTTAGAAGATGTATTGAGAGAAAACTTTTGTGTTTATCTTTTTCAAAAGAAGTCGAGAGGTAAAAAGCTACAGTGCTCACAAAATCAACTTACGTGAGTGGGGTTTTTCGTGTTCTAGGACGGATCCAACGCAACCATGTAGAGAATTCCAATGGCACCCAGGAGCGTGTGCAGATGCAAACACAGGCCTCCAAGGTGTCCGCCCCACAATGTGGAGGAACAGAAAGCCATTTGGTGAAACTCTTTCTCAGAAGAGCTCATAAACAATACAAGCTGTGACACTCTGCAAGGCGAGAGTTGCAACAGTAATGTTATGCTGTCTGTCTTCTCCTAGCCCTTGCCACTCTGAATTTACCTCATGTATTCATTCACTCATGGGCTGTTTGGAGTGGCGACATCCTGCCCGGCACCCCAGTAGAATGATCCAGGAGAACTTGCCTCTTTAGTACATTCCTGCCTCTGCCTAAAGTTCGGCACATGGCACATGCCCCATAAGTATATGTCGAATGAATGATTATCAAAGCAAATAGGTACCAGGAAACACTGGAGAAGTGGCCTGTTTTTAGTGCACACACCGGAAGAGAAAAAGACATCCAAACAAATAAAGAAGAAAAAAAAAAAGTAGTCCAGCTTGCCCATCAACTTGCTGTGGAAGTGCCATCGGTTAATTAATTTCAATCTCAGATCACCTGGGTGTAAAGTAAGTCACTTAATCAGTTAGCCCTATGTACCACAAAAGAGAAGTGTGGAAAAGTTTTTAATTGGTCTGGAAAGTTACCTGTGGCAACCTCTGTTCATTTATTGCAATGGCAGATGTGAGGAATTCTGAAAAATTGGTGGATAATTTTAGAACAATTCTCCTATGGTTAATTTGAACCCACATTTAGGTATGACTTGTAAGGAAAAAAAAAGAACAATATCATCTTTTTTTCTCATCATCACCTAATAATCTCATGAAGAAACATGAGGAAAAATTAATTAACTATATATAGTATCTGTAAGATTAGTAGGTAGGATAATGAGTGAGAAACAGCGACTTTCATAGAAGGAAGAACAGTATGCTGTCTATTCTGTTCTTTGTTATTGCCATAATTACTCTTTTAAAAGTCATATATATTAAATCATTTCATAAGGGCCTGCCATTTAAAGAGGAGCACTTATTACATTCAAACATAGGTAATAACACTTTCTTACTTTGTAATGTTTCATACAATAGTTGCCTCCTATCCCCATACAGCGCGAGTAAAGATAAGTGGAAGAACTAAGATTAAAAAAAGTGTCAGATACTGTACTTTATCCTTCACCCCCCTCTTCCAGGACAAATCTGTTCATACAATGAATATGTCTCCTGTAAGATAATGTGGCTTCTTTTTTGCACAAGGTGTGTAAACATCGCAAATGCATGAGTGCCCTTTGGTAATATATTAGTTTTATGCTGGCCTTTAATGTGTGTGGCTGAAGTCAAGTTGACATTTCTTCACAAATACAGCACTTTGTCATCAGCTTTATAAGTGACATCAGTCTGCAGTTGATTAATAGCCAGTGATAAAAAAAAAAATAAGTTGTTTTTGAGTGGCATACCATTGTATTAGCATTTAAAATGTGCCCAGAAATCCCAGGGCAGCCCGTGCCAGTGTCCATCTGCGTTGGTGATGGGGTATTCCTTCGTCACTCTTCCCGATCTGTAAAGCCTTCTAGAAAACACACTTTCTGTGAAATCTAGGTTGTCAGCATAAAAGGAAAGTTGGCAGAACATAGGGTTCTGTTGCTAAGCGATCCTTGGCAAATAAGACACGTGTATGTTATGGCATTTGATGACACCTTCAGGAAAGGAGGGAATCTAGCTCCATGAAAATGAACAGTTTCTGAAAGATGGGTGAAAGCCACAATTGCCGAGGGCTGGGAGTCCATCCTGCCTGTCTGAGAACCTGGGCCGAGATCACCTCAATTGGGAGATAAAATTAAGTTTTACTTCATATGTAGTTTAAGAACTTTCTGCCTGTGTCTACACTTGTCTAACCTTTGTACAGGAGAGAGTAATGGCTGTGCTGTTTCCATTTATCACTGTGTCAAAGGGAACGTTTAGTAATAGCCATATGCCCAGGTGAATAGACGCTTCCAGGGCTTCTTGAGTACAAGAGTGTAACAGAGAAGGAAAAGAAAATTATTTACTACTACTACATGGACTGTGGGGAAAACATCTGGTAAAATGCCATGGGTCTTGTGCTTTGGAATACCAAGGTCCATTCAATTAGATTAAAGGAGGCTCTGAGATCAGCTGGTCCAATCTCTTATTTTGCATATGAGGAGACCCAGGTGCAAAGGGGTTAATGGATGGCCCACAGTCAGTCACACGGATAACTGATGACCTGCTGGGACCTGAGTCTAGCCCTTTAACCTACACAGGACATCCCTCAGCACATGGCCATGTCTCTGTAAATAAAGTACTTGATAAAATATAGACTAAGCTGTGACAATCACAGAACCTTAATTTATTATCACTTTAATTTCAATGAAAGTTAGCCTTAATGATCCAGCAAAGATTTGTCCAAAATTAGAGAAACACGAATGACAGATTTGATTACAGTATTGCCAGCTTGCCTAGTGGAGTTTCCACAATCACTCTCATGAGCTCTGTTCTCTTGGTTGGTTAGATTGTGGATATTTTCTCCTGATTTTAACTAAATAAAATCATAATTCATGGGCCAGGTGTTCTCGGTAAGAGTTGGCACCTTCTCCAGACATTCTCAATGCTTCAACCTGACAGATACACCCATAGAACAGTAGCCCTTTCTGCATTTGTTCTGTCTTAACATTACTTTCTTAGATATATCTGCTTCCATGTAATAACTGTGGCACACACATGCCTTGAGATAGTTACAGGGATAATCAGCAATCAGGAAACTTGACAAAAGTAAGCCGAAGTTTGCAACATGGACAGGAGAAGACATTTTAGAACAATATGTAACTCTGAAGAGAATACATTCTCTAGTAAACCAACATGGACCTGACCTTTAGAAATTGCTTGATTAGCTGTGTGTTCATCGTCCATGTCATTTTGATGGGGACTACTTACCAGAAGTAAAATAACTGTATAACTGAAAGTCCCCTATATTCCTTAGTCCTTCACAATCAATACTCTTAAAGTTGTGTTGTTAACAAATAGGAAAATCCCCAAGGCAAGGCTTGTTTGAAGGCTGTATCATAGTTTAATTCAGGGGCCTTGAGACTTACTGGCTCATTCTCTGGAGGCATTTAGACCCAACTGGGTTGGAAGCCTGGCTGTTATGCAATGTAAAACTGGACACGCGACAGTCTCTCTAAGTTTCAGTAAAAAAAATCATCTGTAAAATAAAACTACCAGGTTGTAATAAGGGTTAAGTGAGTTAATATATGTAAAGTTCTTAATATTTACCATGTATTCATCTGTAGAATTAGGATAAGTAAAATACCTACCACATATGGCTATGGTGAGAATTAAATGAAATATGTAGGTAAAGTGCCTAGAATATGCTCAATAACTATTAGCTAAAATAGTGATGATGATGAACTTCCATTTTAGTGAATTAAAAAAGATTATGGAGTCCATATCAATATCATCTGTCCCCAGTCACCCGACCCTTATTATCTAGATTCCTGTTGATCCAGTTTAGCTTTCTTGTAAGAAGGCTTACCCAAGAGATTTGTAGAAGAAAAGTGTGCCTAACTTGAAAATATATATTTAGCAGGTCATTCTTAAATCTCTGAGATCTGTTTCTACATCACTCAAACCTGCCCTGAATCTGTGTGACCACACTACAAGCTATACATTTCATATTAACAAAATGGTGTTTCATATCTTAAGAGTATGTTCTTGTTTTCCATGGGCAAGTCAATAGAAATTATGGTATAATATAGTTTCCAAGTCAAACAGTTTAGCTTAGCAAAAGAAAGCTGTAATTAGAATCAATTAGTTTACCATTATTTTCAATTAATACGTAGAATGCATTATCAAAACTTCTAAAAATTACTTGCCTATATTCACAATCATCACATGCAATGAAGCAGGTTTTGTCATCACAAAATTCACCGGTTTGGTGCTTTTACAAACAAGAAAAAAAATTGTAGGTTTAAGGCCCAATTATCACTGCTTATTTAAAATTTCACAACCAAAATTTGTAAATCCATCTGATTTTAAAGGAGTTAGTGTTTAGTAAATAATAGTAATTACTTTTGCATTTTGTACAAACACTTCCAAGAAGGATCAACTCTGTTTTAAAGTACTACTGATCTGGAATTAAAAATTATTTAAATGTTTACTCACCTGAGGTGAGGAGGGGGGAAGAGAAAGTTAGAGAAAGGAAGATGTGTATTAAGCAGAAGTGTTCCCATGTATTCATTTATTTCTTTTAAAACTGGAGATTCTCTTAGGGGAGACTTTATATGTACCCCATATTTTCTCAATAGTTTAATTAACAGGGAAATAAAGAGATGAGCAAAGTAATATAACTTAACAGAAACTTAAAAGGTAAATTAATTTATTTTAAATAGGCAAGCCTAATGAATAACATGTAGAGATCACAGTTGGGTGAATAAATTATAAAGATTTGTAAGAAGTTACTACCACAAAAGTCAGGGTGCAGGGGATTTTTGAGGGACACTTGGAAGGGTTCTTAAAGGTCTATTCTGAACCTGAGTGGTCACTAAGCTATAACTTTATTCTGGGTGAATTTCTAAATATTGGATTTCTTTTACAGTAAAAGTAGTTTTTTAAAATTTGTAATGCAAAAATAAAAGTTACTATGAAATATAATATATACTCATCCCTGTATTTATTGAGCAAACATATCAAGAGCACTTTGGATGTGCTAGACACTGGCTCTCCACTGAATATTGTGAGAATGCCTAAGGGAGCCAGAGGTGAAGAGTGAGATTAAAGCTTGGGAAACTTCACCCTGACTGGTGTGGCTTAGTTGCTTGGGCATCATCCTGTGCACAAAAGGTTGCTGGTTTGATTCACCGTCAGGACACATGCCCAGGTTGCAGGATCAATCTCTGGTAGGGTGCGTTCAGGAGGCAGCCAACCTATGTTTCTTTCTCACATTGATGTTTTTCTCTTTCTCTCTTCCTCTCCCATTGTCTCTCTCAAAAATTAATAAAAATGTTTTTTTTTAAATTTTATCTTATTGTTTAAAATATTACAAATAGTAGTACATATGTCTCCTTTTTTTCCCCATTGACCTTCCCTCGGCCTCCCCTCCTCCTCCCCTCCCCCCACATGCCTTTACCCCCCCCCGCCTGCCCCCCCGCCTAGTGTCTTGTGTCCATTGGTTATGCTTACAAGTTCTCCAGTTGATCTCTTAACCCCCCACCCTTCCCAGCATTCCCGCTGTAGTTTGACAGTCTGTTAGATGCTTCTGTGCCTCTATATCTATTTTTGTTCATCAGTTTATAATGTTCTTTATTATCCATAAATGAGTGAGATCATGTGGTATTTTTCTTTCACTGACTGGTTTATTTCATTTAACATAAATGTTTTTAAAAGCTTGGGAAACTTCAGAAACCTGGGACCACATCCAGTTCAATGGTTTTCTAGATCTTGCTCAGTATTCCAACCAATCTGAAAATAGAGGTAAAACATTCAATGATGTTTACCCCTGAAGCAAAGACCTGAAAGTAAGCATGGCCATTTGTAGGTGTAATGAAACCAATTCTGAACACACTCACCCATAACCTGCGAGGTTGGGAACATGACAGGTGTGCTGTTTAATCCCACATTCCATAGATTTTGACTGGTCATATCTCTAATTAAAATGCAGCAGAAGATATAGAATGGCCAAAGGTTCCACCAGATATTTCCTAACGGCACTGGCAAGAAGGAAAACTGTATAGAAGAGCCTTGAATCTAATCTAGATGCCTTAAACTCGTATTATGAATTCAAAAGCAAAGTGGCTGGAAGTGCTTTTATCTCTGCATGGCTTCCAGTTTGCATTCATGATATGAGACAAAAGGTTGTCTCTGAGGACAGATATTAAAGGATATGTCATCTTCGGCATAGGATTTGATTATTGGGAAGATATCTTTATTTAGCGACTCTCGATCCCTTTGTTTGAAGCCATTTTATGTTGCATTTGTGTGTGAGAAAGGAAAGTTTCTAAGCAACCGTATCATTTGCTAACTGTCTAATCCCAGGAAAATCACCTTTCCCCCCTAGAAATAAGGCTACGTGTCTATTTCTTATAAACTGAATCCTTCAAGCATATGTTGCTTGGTTATCAGAATTGTTTGGAAATTGATAATATATTTGACATCAAAGTTTTCAGGTGAGAGAAAAGATAAAGCCAAAGGGATAACAGACAGAGCCCCTAGATCATTTTGCTCTGCCCACAAATAAAGTACCTACAGCGCATTCCCATTTGATCTCTTATCCTTGCCTACACATGGAAAACTCAGATGAGTTTTCTTTTTCCACCCAACAAACCCATTGATGGCTACGATGATAAACTGATGACGTGTCTGACGCCCAGAGGAATAACTGGTTTGGACTTGTGCAGACAGTGTTCCACCAGAAGAGATGTTTTCTCAAAACAAGGCAGTCTGGCCCATTTCTGTCATGTCCCCTCCATTTGTTAATGGAAAAAGCAATTTTTCTAAGCCTCCCAGTGAAGTTAGTTTTATCCCATGGCTTGGGGAGTTCATTTAGATGATTGCCTTTGCATGTTCATCTGCTTTGCTCCTGATAGATAGTATCTGGTTGTTTTTGACACAACAGTGTTCAATTCATTATATTCTGCTTACAAGACAACACTATAAGACAATAATTATAGGACCAATAATAAGTAGTGGCTCTTTTTTTTTTTTTTGGCTCCTTAGAGTTGGATGTTAAATTCTGAGAGGATATATTTCTGTAGATAAACATGCAGATTGGCAAGATGAACTACATTTACATCTTGGACCTGCCATTCACTACCTGTTTTTCTGGACAAATTAGCCTGTGTCTTTCCATTTCTTCTTTAGAAAATGGAGCTAACAGCTTCTCTTGTATTGTGATGTAAATGCTCAACTGATGTTACCTATTATGTTAGATTCTGTGCTTAGCATTACAATTTCTCCACGAAATAGATATTTATGTCAAATTTAAAGTGTGTGGAGGGTTTTATTTTCTAAAATTTCTTTACTTATATCTATACAAGGGATGGCACATTTGAGCATATCTGACCTCCATTTGGGAATCGTCTAATCTTATTGACGTGTTCTTTGAAATATTTACTTTGAGAAAAAATTTAAAAATTAAAAATCCTGGGCCCTATTTCTGACTTAAAGAGCAGAGATTTGGCTGACATAATTGTGACTTTTGTGGTCAGTGGTCCTGCCAAAGGATTTTGTATTTTGGTAGAAACAAAAAATATCTCTACTTGCGTTTGGACAGGTTGGAGGGAGAACAGTTTGGTTCTGAGCAAGACCATGAAGTGATGTGTCTTTGTTCGTCAGCATCCTTTCTCTGCTGCCCTTGTTTCACTGCACTTCTCTTTCAGTGGGAACTTCTCCACCAGAAGCAGAGTAACCAAGGAGAGACCAGGATAGAATACTAAATACAAAATGGCCAAAGGATTCAACCCTGGGTTCACTGCCAGGTCAGCTGGAAGCAAAGAGAGAAGAAAAGAAGCCAAGAGAACAACGAAGCTGCAAAGTGTGGAACTTGGAACAGGGCAGCCCTAAGTGGACATGTGCCAGGGAGTGTCTGAGCGTGCACTGTGCATGCGTGTGCCCTAGGAGGGAAGAGGAAAGAGACCTCATGCTTTGTGATCTCCTGGGATGCTCTAGTGACTAGTCTATCTCCATGTACATTAGTTTTTTAAACTTTGGTAGCACAAGATGTAGCTTTAGGGAAATGAAAAGAAAAAAACACCACCACCTTGAATACCCACTAAATGCACATCATGTACATCGCACACCTTCTCCTAGGATACAGGGGGCTTGATCAAGGGTGTGGAGGGAGTCACAGGAAGCAGGCATTCTCCAAACCCGAAAGAGTGGGTGGAGAAGCTACGTGGTCTTTGTGCTTCAGTTCCTGGGAGAATCATGGACTTTGCCAACTTTTGCCTGTGGCATTGAGGAAAAGTAGACAGCAACACAATCAGTGGCATATTTGCAAGAGCAGAGTGAAGGTAGGAAAGGATAAGGAAAGGAGAAAAATTATGTCCTACTGCTCCTCCATGTTCCCACAACCTATCTGGCCCCTACAATCATTCCGTCCTTGGGTAATTACACACCCGAGGAAGGCCGGGTTCCATGGCTTCAGTTAATGCCTATAGGTTAAAGGGGAGGCCCTGCAAGGAAGAGAATCTTAGGGTTGGAGATCCCTGGTTATCATTTTCTCTTTCCTGCAACACTGGGACCTGGAATGCCCCATGGAGCCCAGCTCCTCCCATTGACCTAGCCACCCACTTCCCTCTCCCTCTTCCTCTTGTCTTCCCCTCACCAAGACCTGAAGTTCCAGCAACAGGGAGTGACTGCCCTGGGTTCTCAGTGCTGCCAAGCCTCCTTTGAGGATGGGTGCCTTCACATCCCAGCTCTGTAACATCCCTGGATAATTTGGCAGAAAGCTCAAGGAAGGTCAGTGTGTGCTGCTGGCCCTCCTTCCCTCACTCCAGGCATCTGCATCTCAAATATTAATAGCAAGCATCCCAGTTTGTGGTTGTGGAATCATTTTGGTTGGTCATGATCCTTGTGTTTTTAATGAACTAGAATAGAGTAGAAACAAAATTCACCATATGTGGCATACAGTAAGCACTGGTATTACTTAGTGAACATTTTGTCCTAGGGTGTGTGTGCATGTGTGTGTGTGTATGGGTGGAAGCATGCACATATGAGGTTTTACAGCGTGTAAAATACATTTCTTAACATGGGTCATGGTCTAGGAAGTCATAGTTAGAGCAGAATTCCACAAGACCAGGACTGATATACATAGAACGTGACCACCCTACCTGGCACCCAGGCACACCTGATGTGAACGGGCAGGGGCTGACCTTTCCAGACATTGCAATTGAACTTGGCTCACAACTCTACTCAAATTACTCTTTAAGAAGTCACTAATGGCCCTGACCAGTTTGGCTCAGGGGATAGAGTGTCGGCCTGCGGACTGAAAGGTCCCAGGTTCGATTCCGGTCAAGGGCATGTATCTTGGTTGCGGGGACATCCCCAGTAGGAGATGTGCAGGAGGCAGCTGATCGATGTTTCTCTTTCATCGATGTTTCTAACTCTCTATCCCTCTCTCTTCCTCTGTAAAAAATCAATAAAATATATTTTAAAAAAAGAAGTCACTAATGACTTCAGATATAGCAAGTTTTCAATTTTCAATTATTTTCAGTTCTTACTTTATTGCATTTGATTCCTAATTCCTGATTTTATTTCCTTTGATTCCCTGCTTGGTGTTTCCTCATTCCCTTTCATCTCTTCTTCACATCCATAAAATAACTGTCTGCTGGGGCATGGCCCTTGGTGCTGTCCTCAGCTCTTAACAACCATGACTGTGATTAATATGACCAAACTAACTTTATTAAATGCAGGTGTTCAAAATGCAACATTTGACTGTGTGGTTATAGTCTTCTCTTACTTAGCATGGCTTTCTGCTCATAAACTTAATATAATGGGTAGACCCCTTACATGTGGTTACACAGTTTTCATAATTATGAAATTCATAATTTCAAAATTTACTATATATAAAATTAGAAAGAAAGAGAGACTTCCTGATATTCCCTTGTCAGTGCATAATGCTTGTAAAAAATGCTTTGCACAGCATACATCATGTGCCAACGTACTACTTGTAAAGATGTATAACAAGAACTCAAGTATAACAATAATAATGTGGACTCTTCAGTGTAGAGCCCCATCTCAGGTCAGGGAAAGCTTCCCAGGAAGTGACGTTTCTTGGAACTGATGGTTGGCCAGCCTGAGACTGCCCTGATAACTTGACACTCTTTGCTGGGGAGTGTTTAATACATCTGCGTGGTTGTTTGCAGGGACCACGAGGGACAATTAAAACACTTCCATGCTGCATGCTCTGCTCTCAAATTATTCCCACTGTCCAGAATTCTTCACCGAGTGATCTTTTCCTGTAAGTTCTACTGTGCAATTTTCTATGCAGCTTGTTGTTCCTAATTCTATAGCTAAATTGATCTTCAGCCCCACATTCAGAAGAGGGAAATGAAGCTTTCACAACTTTTATTCTCTCTATTGACTGACATCTATATTCAGAAATTTTCACAACTGCATTACATGGGCGGGAGAGGGAGGGGGTTGAGTATTACCCTGAGGATGCCAGTCTGAATAATTTGGACCCACGTGATAATTGCTAACATGGGGACTGAGGGTCCCGCTGTTATTTTCATTTGGTCTTTGGGTCTATAGCTCTTTCCCACTAACCTACTTCTTAATGGGAACAATAACTTAGTTACTCCGATGCCCATTCCATATGTGCCGGCATTTGTTATCTGTGTTCAGATAACAATGTGTAGCTCTGCTCTCACTGGGAGAATGCAAGGCTAAGTCCTTACAGTCACATGTGAATCTGTTGTGATGGAGGAAGAAAGTCCTCATTCCCTAGTTGTTTTGTTGTTCAAAATATTCACGTTTTCCCCCTGGGGCATTGCACTTCTTTGCCTGTGAATATCAGGGTTGGCCATGGTACTGTGATTCCTCTAATAGGAGAACTGGGAGGATCGCATAAGGCCAGCACCTACCTTGCTGTGTGTCATGTCTCTTGTGTGGACAATGTAATGTGAGAGGAAGTGACATGCACTGTCTCTGGGCAGGAGCCTTGAAAGCCAGCTCATGGGACCACTCCTTTCTCTTATTCTTCTGCAACAAGTCTGACAATGTTCCAGATAGTGGTTCCATTAGACTAGGTCCCAGATTGATGATAGCACTGAGCAGAGCTGAAGCTGATGCCAGATAGACATAGAATAGAAGTAAGAAATAAACCTGTGCTATTGGCCAACCTGAGTAACCCCTGAGAAGTCAGCGGCATTTGTTAGTAAGTAGTGTATCCTAGATCATCCTGACTGATACATTTTCTAATCTGTGAGCATTTCCCATAGAGTTACATACCTTGGAACCTGGAGCTACTATATATCATTCTCTTTTACCTCTCATATTACAAGATCTTAGTTCTATTTCTCCTCCTCAGTAAATATTCTGACAAATACATTTTTTATTTTTGTTACAAAGTTGTACAAAGACTTTTAAGGAAAGGTGTCTGCTCCAGCAATGGCAACCCTGGTGATGGAAGACACATGACCAAGGAGAGTAGCTGAGGTTACTTGGAGAAAGGTTTGTAGCCACAGTGCAGAAGGCACATGATAGAGACGGGATGTGCCTGTCCTGGGTGGAGGCTGCCATGGCTGCAGCTACAGGGGCTGGGCCAGCTCAGAGCTCTACTGCAGGACGTGTAGGGTCTCAAACACAAAATTCATAAACAGGTCGCCTCTCTGCATTCCACCACAAGTTTACATCCCATCTAATACTATGGCCTTTACAAATTTTTATTAAAGCTCAAAAGATAGGAAATACTAAATGAAGTCCACTGACACCATTGCACTGAGGTCATACGACTTCCATATATCAGATTCAATAGTGCCAGAGATAGACTGTGAAAAAAATTGGCAGGGTGAATCTTGATCACTTAAAAATATGTTCCTAAGTGAAACGCTGTGTAAATTTGGTGGGCCTATGATGCTTATCTGTCTATTTATGTAGTGAAGTGCATTGGTTTTGATAGGTACATTAAGTACAAAGAGCTTGTAATGTACACGGAAAAGAAGAAACTTAGGCCACTGTCTAAAATGTTAGAACATTTCAGAACCAAAGAGGAAGGTTTCTGGATGAGTCTTCAGAGAGGTGGAGAAAATGTGCCAGCAGGGTGGAGGTAGTAAGTTATATCTGATTTCACAATGATGCATAGCCTTGTCTCCCCAGACTGCACTGGCCTTGGAAAAAACAAGGGTGTGACGAATAATTATGAAAATACGAATAATTATGACTATCTAACAAAGCCAATAAAATTCCATAGTTTTGTGTTTTCCCCTTAAGGTTCTAGTTGCTACTATTCTGTTCTGAATAACTTTTGTCATTTTTCTATAGGGTTAGAATATAGACTCTAAAATTAGATCACCTGGGTTCATTCCCATATCTGATAAACTACAATTTCTTGGGCAATTTAACTAATTTGTCTTATAGATGTATTTACATCTATAAAATGGGCGTTTTGAAAACTACCTACCTTAGAAGATTGTTCAGAGTATTAAATGAGATGATTCATGTAAGTGCTTAGGATAGAGGCTGGCATTGATAAATATTATCTGCTGTACTCTGTGTTATTTTGTTTAATTTAGTCATTATTTGATACAGTTTTTTGATGGTTCTCTGCTCCATCTATTTACTCCTTACACTTACCTTTTATAACTTTAGAAAAATAGATATTGATTATTTTGATTTTTCTTCTGACCAAGATGAAGATTCAGGGACTGGATTTCTCTCCTAAGGGAAACAACAAAAGGAACAGGCAAAAATAAGGAACAGAGGTTTTCTGACATTAGATATCAGATATTAGCACAGGACAGTGATCCTGAGAGAAAGGAAACAAACAGGATAACCGTGTAATTGCCACCAGTACTGCCAGGAGAGTGTCTCCAGCGGCAGCATAGGAAGATGATTCCCCAGGAAGAACTGTTTCCCTGAATAGAGGAGATGGCACTAAGAACCCATAGAGGCCAAAGTGGATAGAGTACCCTCTGTAAAGTACCAGGGAGAAGAGAGATGGAGAGAAAGAGAGAGAGAGAGAGAGAGAGAGAGAGAGAGAGAGAGAGAGAGAGCACATTGAAGAGGGGTCTCCTTAAGTCTTCAGCGGAGGGTCATTGCATGCTCAAGAGGAAACTATCCTCATCTGGGGAAAGGATCACCTGAAAGAATCATGGGAATAGTCCCTGAACTTCTCACAAGACCAGGAATAGTGTGTTCCCACTAACCAGAGAGAAAAGCTTATGGTGTTCCAGTAGGGTGCTGTGAGGGGTTTTGCCTGAGTAGTGGGCACACATAACCCTGGACTAAAGATTGCTTTGGTCCCAGTGAAAGCAAGACCTAAAAAGACCAAACTATTCCCAAGTAATGCAACTGTGTCCTAGTACAAAGACTAAGGTTACTTACTAGCATACAGAAATAGTTATCACAGATAAGATACACGATGTCTGCCATTTAATGAAAAATTACCAGTATTAAAAGAAGCAGAAAAATAGAAACAAACCCTAAACAGATCTGAAAATAACACAGAGGATACAATTATTAATAAAAACATTAAATCAATTGTTGTAAATGTATTCTATATGGTCCATTCTATGTTTAATATACTATAGAAAAGACTTGAGCATGTTTTTGAGCATTGAGAATAAATCAAGGCAGAGACCCAGAAGATATAAATATGAGTCTAATCAAAGTTATAATGATGAAAACTATAATATCTTAGGAGAAAAATATACTAGATGAGAGTAGTAGTATACTAGACACTGCAGAGGAAAAGATCAGTGAACTTGAAAATGTAGAAAAAGAAACTATCCAGAATGAAACACAGAGCAGAAAACAATAACAACAAATAAACAAAAACAAAACAAAAAGAGGCTAGCAAAAAAAAAAAATGAACAGAGCATCATTAAATTGTGGGACAATTTTAAACAGCCTCAAATATGTATAATTGGAGTCCCTAAAGAAGAAAAGAGAAACAAACCAAGAAAACAATTTGAAAACTATTGTCCAAACATTTCCCAAATTTTGGAACAACTATAAAATTACTCCTCCCACAAGCTCAAGCAACCTGAGCACAAAAAAGCTTGAAGAAAGGGCACCAAGGCACATCATAATGAAATTGCATGAAGAGCTTTCTTAGACAAACTTTCAAACGTTTGGCATGACGGCAAATAGATATTTTAATTTTGCTCCCCAAAGGCAGTGTGCCCTCTTTTTATTTAGCTGGTTGTGACAAACAAGTCCCAGGACTTGATCTGGAGGGCCATTCATTAAAGCTCTTTGGGCTGAACAGGAACTTTGCCCTCAGACTCTTCCCAGGCACCTCAAGTCTCTTACTTCATTTGGAGTTTTGGGGTTAAGTTTCTCTCTCTCTTTTGGCTTTCATCCCTCTGCCTGGGGCCCCTCTGATTTATTCTGTCTTTGGATGTCCACTATAAACAAATTCCTGATGGCCTGTGCTGTTATTTCTACATATCCAAGGCAGACAATTGTACACTTCCCCCCCCCCGCCGCCTCCCCCCCCCCGCCTCCCCGTAGAAATGTAAGATACCTTTGTCTTTTTCACTTTTCTGCTTCTGGTTGACTCACATGTTCCTATTGATTATTGATAGACATTGAAAGATCAAAAGTAAACCTGTAGTCACCTTAACTATACTCCATGTAGGGCCTTTAGATATCATCATTTTCCCTCTTTGGACAGGACAGGTTTTATTTCATAAGAAGACTTCACATTTGTGTTTTCTTTCACGTTGGGAACATTCCCCTTTGCATTTCACAGGACTGGGATGTCTTCATTCACATCTCAGCTTGGATGGCCTCCCTATATCAAGTGGACTCCATTGTCATTCTCCATCAGACCACCATTTCTTTTCTTCAAAAACCTGATCACATCTTGTAATAAGGCAAATTTTGATGGAATGTTCTCTGTCACTTCCTCTCTGATATGTGAAAAGTCATAGGAGGGACCAAAATGTTAGGGGAGGGGATATTTTAATCAGGAACCCAGAAAGCTGCAGGTCAATGGGTGAATTCACACCACAGATGGAAAGGCATTGCCCACTTAGCCCTGGGAGAGAAACTGAGAGATCTGCCTTCCATGCAGCTTCTGAAGCATACCATGTCCACCTCCTGTTGATCACACAGATCACTGTCACCCCAGGACACAGCATTTTACCCCAGACACAGACCCAGCTCACACTGCATGAGGTGCTCCCCGGATGCACAGATGATGCTAGGCAGAGGCTGCCACACCACTTGTGCCCCTGGGAGGGTTTCAGAAGTAAACAAAGTTGCTTTAAAAACAAAGGGCAGGGATAGAGGAGGATGGGGCTTGCTGTTCCTGGAATTACTCCCAGGACGCACTGTATAACAGAATGAATGCATTTGTGAGTTAACTGGAAGAGCCATGAAATTCATGGATAAAAATGGAGTGTGTTTTGATCTGAAGGGAGGGGAAAATACCCTTTTCATGATGTTATAAAGTAGTAAAGTTTGGCATAACTGGTGAAAATGAATGGTAGTTTTACAGAATATACAGAAAAATATGTACTATAGTAAACTTAGGCAAATACTGTCAGTGAAAGGAATTTTCACATACTCATGATTTTAAAATGCAATAAAGAGTGATTCTTTTATGAGGCACAGGTAATTTGGTAATGATAGAATGTGCTAGGTGGGTTGTTTATTTTGCATTAATTAGAAGTTAGGGATTAAAAAACATTATTATAAACAAGGTGCTACTTTAAAAATAGCTCAGCCATATAAGTTCTCATTTTACTATAGTTAGGAAACTATTTACATTGCATTTATGTGCTCCTATACACAGATGGTAGATATGTTTCTAACTTCATGAATTTTATTATAATATTTTATTCACCAATTCTGTTTTATTATCTTCAACCTATACACATACATTGAGCTATCTTTTTATATTTGTCTGCTATTAGGCCTCTCATGTGTAAGAAGCATTTGAATATGTTCTCTCTCTCTCTCTCTCTCTCTCTCTCTCTCTCTCTCTCTCTCTCTACCTCCCTCTTTCCTTCTATCTCTCTTTCATTCTTTACTCAGCAAATTTGCCCTTCTCTGTACTGAAATAATGTAAAACACTTAGAATAACTTCAAAATCCACAAAAACACTACATTTTGAAAGTGGCATGTGAAGGAACACACTTCCCTATGCTGAGGAATTCTTTGAAATAGAAAGGAAAATCCCAACCATGAAAAGAGGTTCACTTAACAGTAAATTTAATCAAGAATAAAGATCAATAGTGTAAATGTTACAAAGGACAGATCACTTATTGCTTATAATTTACAAAACTACAAAAGATGAAGCATATTAATAAGACTCCTAATAAAATAATACAGCAAAACCGGGAAAGATTTTCAAATCCTTTGAAATCCCTAATTGGTTAATTCCTGAGAGTTTAGGGCTATTTTTCCAAGTTATATAGATGAGGAAATTGAGGGAGGCTATGGCTCAAGGCCATGAAACCAACAAATAAAAGGGTAAAACTTGTAACCGACAGCCTGTACTCAGACCACAGAGAGAGACAGCGTTCCCAATGTACAGAAAACAAAATGAAACAAATACGTTGCTGTTTGCTGAATTATGGGTTCAGCTGACATATGTATTTGCAACAGACAGAATCTGTTTTTTGCTCTCGACTTTCTCCCACACAAAGCACAGTGTTTGGCACAATAAGCATTTGTTAAAGGAATGAATGAAAAGAACAAACAGGTAAACAAATAGGCTTTTGAGAGAATATTTGGTGTGTGTTGTGCAAACTCAGTTACCGAATGTTTGACCATGATGTTCCTAAAGAGAACCTGATCACGTCAACAAAGTCAGAAAAGCCAGGAAATGAGTTCTTTGACAGATTAGCACTGTGGCCCATTCAAACGATCACATTTGATACTAAGCCAGAAGTGGCTGGGGATTCTAGTGGAAGGACAGTATGCCAGTGAGCGTGACATTGAGTCCAGGCTTCTCAGCCTTCCTTAGTCTACATACTAAAAATCATTTCATTTTATGTTTATGGACTAAGAATAATCCTGTTTAATGGCTAACATTTCCCTTTTTTTTTTCTTTTCAACTATTCAAAATGACATTGGCAGCAGTGAGCTCTATAGTCTTCTTCACTTAGATTTATGGGTTTTGTAACTGAGGTTGTGACACATGAAAATTCACTTAAACAGCAAAATTTAATCATGGAGTGTGCTGTTCTCCAACTTCTTTTGCCTGACTTCCCTTTCTTTGCTTAACATGGCCAAGTACACCAAATAATGTCTCCTAATGTTACACTGATCTGGCCATCTTCCTCTTGCTGTGCTCTCTTCTTCAGATAAGACTGGCTGCTGAATTAGAATTCAATGAAGTGAGGTGGAAATGGGACTGAACAGATATGTGCCAGTTATGGAAGCTGGCACCACGCTGAAGCTTCAGAGAGGAGAGACCAAGGAAATGCTTGAAGGACATCCTTCTTCAACATGCCAGCGTGAAACACACTTAGAATAAGAAGACCCTTATGGTTGGTTGCAAGTTAGAAAATATATGTGGAAGTCATCAGAAAAGCCAGTAGTGGGCCAAAGGAATTATGAACAAAAATAATCAGACCAAGATGAATTTCCTCTCATACAAGATCTCTTACTTCCTTTATCAAGTGTGAGAGGTACTTACTATGAATATCAAGAATAAAGCCTTCAGTTCGAGAGTTGTTTGTCTTTAGGAAATATAGACAAAAATAGATAAAATTATATAGAAGATAGGTAAAATATAGTCAAGGGAATATTTTTCTGGACTGCATAAAGTTACTTACTGATAGGTGTTTTATTTTAAATTTTTTCAAATATGGGTATGAAAATTTCTGCCAATTGGTTTAAATTGTTCTTTTTTTTTTATAGTGACATTAAATTTGAACATTAGTGACTTCCATGCTTGCTTTGCAATAGCATAGTACATTTCTAAATATGTTTATTGTAAATGTCTCAATCTATTATCAGCAAAATGTATTTTAATGCACTTTAATTTGAGAAATTTATTCCACCACAGTGAAAGAGGTTTGGTTATGTAGGCATGGGGAGTGTTGAAAAAACAAACAATGAAAAGGTTAGATAAGTCGCGAAGGCTTGAGAATCGCAGTCTGGATCCTCTTGAAGTTTTCTTCCCTACTTTCCCTTCATTCATTGGCCCCTGAGCTCAAAAATATACCATCACAGTGACATGAGCAGCTTAAAAAACCTGTCTGAATTTTCAACATCCTTCGCAATCTATATATATAAAGTCTAAGTGGCCATCCGACCATCCGACCATCCGACCATCTGACTGGCCAGGGCATATGATGTACACTGACTACCAGGGGGCAGACACTCAACGCAGGAGCTGCAGAGCTATGGTGACTTGGCAGTGGCTGTTCTTGGGTGATGCATCCTGGAACCAGAGAGGAGGGATCCTGATTTTCCACGGGGCTGTACGATTCCACCTTTGGCCACAGGTTATGTTGTTGCTGGGGCACTGTCGGCCCCAAATCTGGTTTACTGCCAAGCTGCAGTGACTTGGCAGTGGCAGTTCTCGAGTCATGCACCCTGGAACCAGAGAGGAGGAGTGTGGCCCCACTTCCTTTCAATGTGCACAAATCCATGAACCAGGCCACTGGTTGTTTTAGAATTCTCCCTTATGTTCCCATTCCTGGAGCTCACTTGGTGAACTGGCCCAGTTCTAGCACAGCACAAGGAGTATCTGTCAGGGCTAGTCAGCATCCATTCTCATTCTTCTTTGGTTAGATGGAAGCTAAGCTTTGTAGCCCTTGTTTCATGCAAAGAATCACATCGAGACAGATCTAGGTTTGAATTTTGACTTTCTAGGTTCTTTCTCACACTCAGCCAACTAGTCATCAACAGTCACAAGTATATGTAGGGCTCTTCTTTTTAGTTCCAGACACAATGACAGATGTTAGATTTTACCCCACAAAAAGTGGGGTTTGAAAGTAGTCTTTTGCTATCTCACATCTGGGGGCTGAAGTACCAGGCAGAAAGACCCATCAGAAATGTCCTCAGTTGTCCGGGCGCTAAGTGTTCAAGGCTTCCATCATTCTGGTTCTCTGGATCCTGATGGGTTTGTTCCTGGCCACTGCCTTGCTGTCTACCCTCACCCCATTCTTGTCAAATCTGCTGCCAAGAGCTCAGCCCTATTTCTGACTGTGCTGCTCATGTCAGAGTCATGGGCACAAGTTGATAAATTTGATAAGGCCACAATTCTCCCAACCCCAGCACCTTTTTCTTTGTTTGTTTCTGTCCTGTCTTCTCATAGCTTGAGCCTGAAGTTGGATTCCAGAATGAAAAGGTCAGCTGAACCAAGAAAGCAACACTATGCTTCCCTTCCTTGGCTTCTTTGTTGCCCTCTTTTAGGTCTATGGGGAGAGAAAGGATCCCACTTCCACTCATGATTCCATAGGCTAGTTCTTCTTGTCTCTGGTCTTGTCCTTGAGGGAATCTATAATGACCCTAATTATGTGGGTTTGGGACAAAGTCCCCTCAAGTGTAAAAAACATAATCTCTTCGCACTGGTGATTGCAATAATTCAATTTGGTAACATATGTAACAAATGCTCTATAACATCTCTATTTTCCTTCTCATTATGAAATAGTATCTAAAACAGCTAAATGCTCGATGTGACAACGTTTGATTTGTAGATACTGGATTATCAAAGACAATAAAAGAAAAGGATGCTCGCCTCAGCCCAAACTGACTTGAAGTTACAACAGCAAAATATGTTTTCTCTCTCTTACAGAAATACAGAGGATGTCATGGTGCCATGAACATCAGCCACAGTGGCATCAGCTTAGCTAGATTTTCAATACTACAATATCTTCTAGGAACAGCCATGGTCCCTAAGATGTTTTTGACACTATTTTAAATTTATGCATTATTATGCTTCTCCCCCAAAAGGCTGAGAGAAAGGATAATAAGAGCTGTACTAGGAAACTGTAGGCTATGGAAACAGAACTTCAGATGGGTGTATATTGTAGACCTCATCTTCTGAGTATTCACTCAGACAAATGGGCAGGGAATTCTGTCTGCTTGTTCAATGCTAAAACCTATTATGATGGCTGGCATAGTCAATAAAGATTTGATGAATGAATGATATGCATTTTACAAGGTCACAAGCAAGACTTAGGGGACACTCTATAAAAATAAGATTCAATATTGCCTGAGTCTGACATTTAGATTATAATGCATTAATGACTCAAAATATCCTTCTTAAATCTTAAAAATTAAGTAAACAAAAGTTGGTATTCTTTTCTTTTTAGAAGTTCTATTTTCATTTTGAAGCTTATCATTTTATTAGACTATCTGAAAGAAGGACAAGGTCAGCTGAACCAAGAAAGCAGCACAATACTCAATATAGAAGGGAATTGCAGCATTCATATCCATAAGAGCAAATTGTAATCCAATAACCAAAAAGAAAAGGAGAAATACAATGATAATATGGTGGCTAATGGAGACTTCCTATCTCCATTTTTGGCTGAAAATAATGCACTCGTCATTTTTCTCCTCTCAAAAATGAAAGCCATAAAACAAACGAGAAATCTAATCTTTATTTCAAATAAATGAAATGAGCTGAGATCTACTTAGTTCCTTAATAAAAAGAAAGAATACAAATGAAGTTGATTATGAGGCCTTTGGTAACCAATGATCAAAAGTCGATTATAAATTTGTGCTCGTTGACATTTGGTTAATCAATGCTGTTAGAAGAAACCTCTACCTTAAGATTCAACTTGGTCTAAAAGGGTGTGCTTTTGCTGCAAAGACTTGAATGTGCTCCACATTGGCGAAGAATGTGTGGTATTTCTGGTATAGATGGCTTTACCCTATCCCACTCCCATCTGTTTTTAATGCATAATTTCACAAACATCTCTGAGCTACCATTTTGGTTCAATGGGATCAGCTGCTGTGAATGAGGGCTGACATTCTTTTGGGCCAGGCTTGTACACTTGCATTAGCACAGACTTCATCCCAGATCCCATCCACCTTCTTCTAAATGCACACATTTCCTCACAAGGGTGTGTATGCAGAGTCTAGAGGGCATCAGCAAATATTTTTGAAGTTACCAAATGAAAAAACATGATTTAAGAATGTCAGATTAATATTCTCATCTTTAACTTTCATCTGAAGTCCAGATGGAAAGAGAAACATCTGTCTTACTGTTTACAATTTCCTTTCCTACTTGCCTCCCCTCTGCCCTCACCAGACTAAAATTTTATCCACCAATAGCTATGGGAAAACGTGGTGGTAATGATCAGATTCCTCATTCTGCACCATTTATTAAGATGACCATCTTGTTTACTAGGATTTTCACACACAACAACATTTTAGTACTTTGCATGTGCTATGACAGTTATGGAGTAGAAGGAGCTGGACTAAAAGTTCATTTGTAACAAGCTATATTTTAAATTTATTATATAGCCAAAGAGAATGGAGATAAACTTGTTTCAATCCACATTCTAGATCAAATGTCAAAATTAACTCTGATAAACAGCTTAAAAATAACCAAGAATTTATGACAAAACAAATAAATAAAAACATTTCTTACAAATTTGGAATAAGTATGCCAGACAAGAAATGAAATAATGAAAGAAATGGTTAACAGACTCTTTACTATAAAAATGTTAATCATATAAAAGATGGAAAGCAACAGAAATGAAAGAAATAAGAAAAACTAATTGAAAATAACTGTCACTTCTAGTCTGCCTCAAATAAATCAGATAAAGGATTAGTGTCTATAATAAATAAATTGTTCACAAACATAATAACATTATAAAGACCACAGTAAATGAAAGAGCTCAGGATATTAGCAAAAATTCATAATGGAATATAAATAGTAAGGAAAAATATCTATCTTTCTAGTTATCAAAGAACTGTAAATTACAGCAAGACTTACAACCTTTTTGTCCTTGATGAAAGCAATTGGATAATATTTCAATGCCCCAATTTTTCAGTCAATCTCTCATTCATTCAAGAAATACTTGCTGAGCATCTTAGATGTGCCCATGATTCTACCATATGTTGAAAATTCAGTGATGGAAAACACTAAACATATTATTGCCAATATATTTCTTACAGTTTCTCTAAGGCAGTGGTTCTCAACCTTTCTAATGCTGCGACCCTTTAATACAGTTCCTCATGTTGTGGTGACCCCCAACCATAAAATTATTTTCATTGCTACTTCATAACTGTAATTTTGCTACTGTTATGAATCATAATGTAAATATATGTGTTTTCCGATGGTCTTAGGCAATCCTGCTAGTGGTTCTCAACCTGTGGGTCGCGACGCACAGGTTGAGAACTGCTGCTGTAGAGCCTAAGTTTGAGTAGAGCCCAGCAGGTCAAGAGGGAAAGAGGAAATATTTCAGAAGTATAGCAGTAAGGGGGAGGCACTCAGGTAGAAGGGAGGGAGCTGTAGGCTCAGAGGGCTCCTCCACGGTGAGTACAAGGGTGACTGCAGGGTCCAGGAGGGTCTAGGTCATACAAGGCCAGTAGGCAATGCTGAGAATTTGCTTCTTTGTCCCAAGAACCATGGGAATCCATCTGGAAGGGATTAGGAGAGATGAGGCATGACTTCAAATTATAAAATATCCCTCTGGCTGAAATAAGCATAATATTGAATCTCCATAAATTCTTGCTTTTTTCAGTTCTCTTTTTGCACAATGTGGATAACCAGGTGAAACACCTGAAACAATGCCCATTGGGAGGATTTCCCCTCACCATTGATTTCGAGAGCCATCCCAATGGGACTGTAGTTCAGTACCAGTACATTTTCAACCTGTACCCATGTACTGAGACAATCCATTTTCCTCCCAAACAAGTTTTGTAAAACTTAAAAGTTTGCAATATGTAGTTATTAAAGGGACTTTCTTGGCCATTTTTTATTAGCTTTTTGTATTTATTGGATTATGAAAATGTACTTCTTAAAAATTTTACAATTCATGTATTGATCATATTTTAGTCTTTATTATTCAACAGAGACTTCACATTCTATTCAAGTGTGGTGCCTTTTGGTGAACTTATGGGATGCAAAGTAAGTTTGTTCAGATCTATCTAGACAAAGACTCCAAGATAGGATTAGACCTGTGAGAGATGGATTGGGGTGGGTGCAGGATATGATGCAGAGAGCATGCAGACCATGATACAAGTCTGACACCTATGAAAGGAGTGAGGAAAGGAAAAGTCTTGGATTTCAGTGCAGTTCCAAGAGAGGATCAGTGAGGACAGTGGAGAATACTGAACTAAAATTGCCCAGTAGAGGAATCCTGCATAATTATTATGTGAAAGTCTGCTGTGTTTAGTCATTGTCTGTGAACAGCCTACAGGAAGTGATTGTAGTAGTGCATCCAGAAAGGCAGCAGCTGGGGGAATCAGTCATTGGTGCTCCCTACAACAGGAGACCTGAGTACTGCATTTTCATGGCAACTATATCAACTCTCCTGGGGCAGGATCTCTTTTCTGTGATCTACACCTGGATTGCCACCAGGAGAAACAGCTATGCTGAAGTTGGGCATCAAAATCAAACAGGCCAAAGCTTCGTAAGTTACAGTAATGCTTTTTCAGTCTTACCAAAATGTTAAATGAGGATCATAAAATTTTATTTCAATGAAATAAAATGCCAGGAAAGATTTTCCCAGAAGCATGTAATGCAGAATCTAGGACTATACTTTCCTAGTGATTATAGGCAATATTAGCACAAAACACTAAGTTTCTGGAATATTCCTATCTTTCCATAAATTATTTTTGTAAACTCACCTCTGCTCTGCATGAATATAAAAACTTTGCTATGTCCCACCCCAGAGTTTCTTCCTGAGAGCTAACTAATATGTCCTATGATTGGAAGAAGTGTATGACCTGTGTTTTGTTGACTTCAAAAGGGTAAGTGTTATACTGTAATCACTGTGGCGTCTGTTAAAGCTTTATAGTAAGTAAACATTCATGAATGTACCTCGGCATGTAAGTTGCTATTTTTAGCCTAAACTGAGCCCCCCTTTTTAATTTATTTTAAAAATATATTTTTATTGATTTCAGAGGGAGTGAGAGATAGAAACATCGATGATGAGATAGAATCACTGATCAGCTGCCTCCTGAATGCCCCCCACTGGGGATTGAACCTGCAACCCGGGCCTGTGCTCTTGACTGGAATCAAACCCGGAACCCTTCAGTTCACAGGCCAACGCTCTATCCACTGAGCCAAACCGGCCAGGGCAAGACCTCATTTTTAGCAATAAAAATTTTCACTTTGGTTCTCACATTTTAAGAGTTGAAAAACCATTTCTTTGATTGACTATTTAAAAAAAAGCAATATTTTCTCATGAAATTACTTGGGGAGGGGCTGAAGCCTCAAGTCTTGTTTTAGGCATTTGTATTGTGCTTATAAAGTATGTTGCTTGGCTCACAGTCTTCCAGTTGATGGTAATGGAAAGTTTTTCTACGTTTTAAGTGGAGACTAAGTGCTTCCTCTGAATAGATAATCAGTGTGTAAATCAGAAAGAAGAATGATGCCCACAGTGAAACAGGAATCTGCCTCAGGAACTATTTGCCATTGCTTTTTCAAGTAGAAATTGCCTTTTTGCATCAAATACCTCGTGGCAGGGACACACATTTTAAGCTTGGATTAAAAATAATAAAGAACTACAGAGGTTTTGTAAACATATTTAGAAAAGTCAGCATAAATTCGGACATAAATCCCAAAATAAGCAGAAGAGAAAAATAAATAAATAAGCTAGTCCCAAACTGAGGTTTCTTTATTTGAAGTTCTAGCTTCTAGTTGAAATAGTACATTTAGTAGATGCTGAAAAAATTACATGTGGGAAGAAGGTCTTGACACTTTTCTAACTCTTCTTATGAGGTGTAACTAACACTTGAAATATTACTAAATTCAGCTGGCAGTTGTTTCATCTGAATATAAAGGAGATGGTCTTTTTCAAAAAATAAAGGTTGGCAGGATGACGGACCATTTCACCTTATTCCCGATGGACTTGGAAACCTCTTCCAGTTTTAAGTTCCTTGACCGTATCAGACCTTACAGCCCTTGTTTTCCAAGAAAGGCAGAAACTAAGGGTCACCTACCTCCTAGCTATGGCCAATTCTCCTTCCTAGGAAAGTTTACATACCCTTTAAAGGGGCCATGAAGTTAGGGCAGGGGGCACAACTGCAATTCTTGGAGTGGCTCTTGCTTAACTCAAACCATCCCTGGGGAAAGATTACTCTTTATTGGAATTGAGTTCAGGCAAGGAAATGTGATGTAATTGTAGCCAATGATGTTAAAGAACAGATTTGCTAGGGAAATTTGGGAAGTTCTTTTGCTCTTAAAAAACACTCTGAAAGAAGTAAAGGATAATTATAACCATGCTGTGATGCTTGGCTATATGGGAGCTACCTTCTTACCATGAGGGGCATTAGGCTAAGATGTCTATGTCGCAATCCCCAGAACCTGTGGATGTGTTACTTCAATGGAAAAAGAGACTTTGCAAATGTGACTAAGTTAAGAACCCTGAGATGGGGAGACTATTCTAGACTATCCAGGTGGGCCTTCTGTAATCACAAGGACCCTAATCAGAGGAAGAAGTAGGCAGAAGAGAATGAGAGGAAGATGTGAGGATGGAAGAAGTTAGAGTGATGTGATGTGATGTGATGTGATGTGATGTGATGTGATGTGATGTGATGTGATGTGATGTGAGAAGGACTCACCCACCATTGTTGACTTTAAAGGTGACTGAAAGAGGCCATAGGCCAAGGAAGGTGGGTGCCTAGAAGCTGCAGAGATAAGAATACAGATTCTCCTCTAGAGCCTCTTAAAGGAATTCAACCCTGCTGAACCTTGTCAGACTTCTGACTTATGGAACTGTTAGATAATAAGTTAGTGTTCTTTTAAGGCACTAACTTTGGTAATGATTTGCTATAGTACCCATAGAAACTTACTATAGTGTTCAATAAATATTTATTGAAATTGAACCAATGAACTTACAAATATATAATACATTAAATATACATGGAGGGAAAAGAATTTTAATGGTACAAGTTCCAGTTATTAAGTTCTTGATTTTCATGTTTCAGGGTCTGAGACAAAAGATTCAGAAAGGAGAAAATTTCCCAATTATGAGACATTGAAACCAAGTTGAAGAAACATTATGCACCAACTTCTTTGAAGCATCTCCTGAAATAGTGTTTGAGAAAGACAAAATATTAGACAAGACATAGAAATCGCTATATTTCCATTGCTTTCATATCTTTGTTGAACTTGCATTTCTGCAGCACATTAAGAAGTTATTTAAAACCCAGTTAGTGGCTTTTCTTTTGGAATATATTCCTTAGGAATCCTCACTCCCCTTTTCTGGTTAATGACTTCTCTCTGTAAGCCTTTGCTTTCAAGAGCTCTGCATGAGAAATAATGGTTTCTTTAAGAAAACTATTTTGCAAAGTAAAAGGCATATCTGTCCTCCCATCATTTGTGTCTGATGACATAACTGAGGGACATTACATTTTCCCAAGATAAATTTTATAAATCTAATTCTGATACATGGTCATAGTGACTAAACACTGAAATCTATGTTATTGTAAATACTTCCTTAACCCTCCAGGAATGGTATATTACTTAAAATCTTTATTTTTTCCCCTAATAGTCATATAGATCTAATGTTCTATAATGAGACTTGGAAAAATACCCCAATTATTTTGAAAAAAATGGGGTGTTTTCTTTTTTTATCCTTTAATTTCTAAAAATAGGCTGGAATTAAATGTCATGTACCTTTGGAATGCACTTTATAAATACACTTGGTAACTAGGAAACTCACATTGTCATTATTTATAATCGAGGAATTCTTTCCATGGTAACTGTTATAAGGTCACAATTATGGAGCCACCATGGAGGCTAAGAGGCTATTTAAGAATTCACCAAAAAAGCCTATTCACAGAAGGTGGTACAGTCTGATGTCCTGATTAACCAGATTAATGAGGTGAGGGCTTATGGATTTAAGTGAGTGTCCACACCTACAGTTCAGCTGTCTTCTGTGCCATGGACCTTCTTTCAGCCAAGAAATGTTGTTGCCAGCAGTACCAACCCTTTCATTCACAGCCCTGGGAGACTCTGTGTGCCATTTATAGTGTTTTCTTCTTCTTGAGACATCATGTGTAGGTTAATTATATATTGGCACACAGTAGGGCTGCCAAAGCCCAAGATTTTGAGAAATGGGAGGCAACCTCCATCGGAGGCTCGGTCTGTGCAAGTTCAAGTGCAGCCTTCACTATGTCCCAGAGCTGTGCTAGGCAGCTTCTGAGGGAGCCCGGGGAACAAGCCCCAAAGAATAAGTCCCTTTAGAAGCTTTTACTCAAGTCCCAAAAGAGGTAGAATTTGTCTCTGAATTTTTCACACAACTAAAACTTGCTCCAAGATGCCTTCATAATAATATGGGACGTGACCTTCTGTCATTAAGCTGGCAACCCTTATAGTGCGGACATCTGACCTCACCCCTCCCAAATGTGGGAAGGAAGTGGAACCAGAACTGTAAGGTGATCACAGACAGCAGTCAAAGAAGATCCAGGTATCTAAAAATGACAAAGAATTTTGATTTTCTTACAACCAGAGTTGTTAAGGACATAAACCCCATTCTTTAGATGTAACAATAAGGAGAGATATTGGTATAATCAAACACTTAAAGAGAAATTATGTGAATTAATAATTTAGAGAATAAAATTCATTAAAATTAATACCTCATGCCCTAGCTGGTTTTGCTCAGTGATTAGAGTGTTGGCCTGAGGACTGAAGAGTCTCAGGTTCAATTCTAGTCAAGGGCATGTACCTCTGTTATAGGCTCAATCCCTGCCCCTGGTTGGGGCATGTGCAGGAGGCAACCAATTCATGTGTTTCTCTCACATTGATGTTTTTCTCTCTGTGTCTCTTCCCCTCCTTTCCACTCTCTCTAAAATCAATAGGAATAATATCCTTGGGTGAGGATTAACAACAACAAGAATAAATAAATAAATAAATAATAAATACCTCATAAATTCTAGAAAAACATACAACTTCAGAAACATCTCCTTGGGGTAAATCACATGGTTCATGAGATTTGTTCACATAATTCCAATGAAATTAGCAGTAGCTGTCTGACCCAGCTTGGCCTCACTAAAGTTTGTTATTGAAAGGACATGAACAAGCAGTTTAAATAAATATCAATATGAAGACAGGGAAATAAGCACCACCTTACTCATAATTAAATAATAACAAATAAAAATAAGATGCTATTTTTCTAACCTAACAGATTGGCAAGGACTAAAAAACTGTATTTCACAGTGTACAGAGGATATGGGCCATCAAATGGTATCATCTGTTATTGGTATGAGTGAAAATTGGTGGGATCTCTTTGGAGAGCATTTTGATAATATCCAATAAAATAAAATGCATATTTATTTTGACTTACCAATTCCACTTTAGGAACTTAACTTAGAAGTATTTTTTATTATCTGCATGAAGGCCTGCAAAAATTTTCCTTGTAGCATTGCTTGAAATGCTAAAAGTGAAAATGCTATAAATGTCCATCAATAGGGAATTGATTAATTAAATTATGGTACATCTAGAAAGTAGAGCTAGTTTAAAAATAAGATAGATAAATCTGAACAAATATGGAAATCTATTCAAGATATTAATTTTTAAAAAGATGCACAGCAATGCAAAGAATATATTCCCATCTGTATCATAAAACAAAGGAAAGGAAAAAATATATATGTTTTTATAGACCTAGAAAATTCTGAAAGATACATAAGAAACTGTTAATGTTGGTTGGTTTCTTCCAAAGCTAATAAATATAGATCCATGAGAAAGATTTCTTTTCATTTTAATTCTACTTGACTCTGTGAAGGGGGGAAAGGTGTACAATATACATATGTTTCCTTTATTGTAAAATAAATCAATTAAAATTATTCATTTATTAATGAAGCATGCCGGGGTATAGCTAAAAGGAACAGTACAATTAGAGGAAATTTTCATAAGCTCTATATCTTGACTCAGTATTATTACTTTTAATAAGTAGTCAAAGAGAATCATTTGGGGTATTTGTATATAGAAAGCTAAACATATATCCACTGGAGATTTGTTTTTAACAGCAGAACAATTTTACAAGTGAAACAAGACAACTAGTTTGGGGCATGATAAAGTAACTGGGACCAGAATAGATCCCCTGTCGTAAGCAACTACAAAACCACAGAACATAGAAAAAACAACAACCTTTTTCAGTTATCAGAAAACAGGAAGTGTAGGACTGTGTTCCTAGAGAGAAGAGAAATGAACAAGTTAGTCCCAGATTACCCCAGTTTTCAGCTTAGCGGCCCTTGTGGACTGAAGACAGGGAAGTAGAGCCCACGCAAATCACCATTGGGGCTGCTGAGTAGCTGGAATTTGTAGGCGGGACATGAGAGAGAAGGAAGCTGTGCAGTGAAAGAACTCTAGAAAAATGCCTAGGGTCCTCGCAAGTCTTTGGACAAATAAAAGCTGTACTTCAGGATGGGACTCCGTGGAGCCTGAGAAAGAAGAGCTCTGGGAAGCTGTGAGCTGCAGCAGATGCTGGCTGGCATTGCAGCCTGCTGGAGACAGAAATTCCAGCCAGCCAACCAGAGAGAAGATGCCTCACAGAATATCCAGGTTATTCAATCTTGACCCAAGAAAAAGCATGTCTTAAAGAGGGTTACTCTGGTCTTTTCCTAACAAATTTTAAATAAACCTTGAATGGATCAAAGTGGCAGAAAATACCCAAGACTAGACTGTCTCATACAATGAGCTACTATAAATATATCAATATGATGTTAAAAAAGAATATTTAATAATGTAAAAATATATTGTCTTAGTCAGTTTGGGACTCTATAACAAAGTCCCATAGATTGGGTGGATTAAACAAAAACCACTTATTTCTCATAGTTTTGGAAGCTGAATGTTTGAGATCAGGGTGCCATCTTTCTGAAGGCCCTCTTCCTGGTATTGTCCTCACATGGCCTTTCCTTGGAATCTTGTGTCATCCTCTCTTTATAAGGACATTAATTTCATCATTGGACCCCATCTTACTGACCTCAGCTAATAACCCCCCAAAGGCCCCATCTCCAAATTCCAGCCCATGGGGGATAAGATTTAACACATAAATTTTGAGAGAATAAATTCAGTCCATAGCAGGTATTCACCATATTATATTCAATAAAATGTGTGTGTGTGTGTGTGTGTGTGTGTGTGTGAGAGAGAGAGAGAGAGAGATCTAGAAACACATAACCTGAAATGTTAATCATGTTTATGTCTGTATTTTCCATATGCTCACGTATAACAATTTTCTCCCCACCAAAACACCTCCATTCTGCCAAACCAACTTTCTCAACATTGCCCAGGAGTATGTAGGAACTTCTTCTGGTCCCTCTTTCTTGGGAGTGCTAATCCAGTCTTTGTCTCTAACTAAACACAAAGTCCCACAGAAACAGTGCATGGTACCTCACAGCAGAATCTTCTCATTGGGTCTTGTGCGGGGCCCACCCAGTGGTCATTTCCCAAGTCCTTGAATGTATAGTTGGATTGACTTCTTCAGTATTTGGTGAAAGGGCATATTAGGTCCTCTTCATGTAGGATAAGGACTGTGATAGTGGGGATAGCGCTATGTACACTTCTGGGAAGCTAAGAGAGCTGGCTTCCCTTCTACTTGTCCCAGACACTTTCTCATGTCGCATCACCCTCCTTTCTGAGGTGGCAGCAGTTACCTTTCCATTATCTTATGCTATTATGGTGGTCATACGGCCAGGAAAAATCATTTTTAAGAAAGAGGTATTTATTAAGCATTTTGAAAATGTAATCTCTGTTACACAAAACATAAGGGGGGAAAGGAAGAATGCCCCTACTGGGAGATAATTCTCAGTGGTCTCTCATGCTTCTCTGTGTTGTATGAACAGAGCCACAAATAGCTGAGTTCTGAACTCTGTCTTGAAGAATGTTTTTGTAGCACATAGTCTTAGAAGATAGAAGTGGTAACTTCTTCCAGAGCAAAGGGTTAAGTTTGCTAACAGCTTCGGAAGATGAAGATAATGTCTCTCCAGAGCAAACTGAATACTGGTTTATTTGTTTTTTTTAATATATTTTTAATTTGTTTCAGAGAGGAAGGGAGAGGGAGAGAGGGAGATAGAAACACCAATGATGAGAGAGAATCATTGATCAGCTACCTCCTGCATGCCCTCCACTGGGGATTGATCCTACTACCCAGGCATAAGTCCTTGACCAGAATCGAACTCGGGAACCTTCAGTACACAGGCGGACACTCTATCCACTGAGCCAAAATAGCCAGGGAGTGAATACTGGCTTATTGTCCAGTATAATGACTTGGTTCCTCTCCTCTAAAGGCACCTGCTGTGTACCCATCTGTATTGACCCTTTGGGACATGGGGGCAAAGAAAACAGATGCAAATAGGTGCATGCTCCTGCTGCTTATTGTGCTGTGAATATTAGTTTTTGGCCTCTGACTCAGGAGTCTTGTGTCTTTTGCCAATATCCACGAAACTATGCCAGTCTAGCTCCATGGCTTGTAAATAAAGTAGAATCTCAGGCTCTTCATGGCTCTCAACAGCTCTAACAGAGCCTAGAGGCAGGCATTCTTGCATATAGATGCTGAGCCACCTGTTTGATTAAGTATGGACACACTCTATTCTTCTCAACTTCCTTTGATATTGAACATCACTTTATTATGGCTGAACTTGGGTATAGGTGACAATGTACAGCTTCTGACTCTGGATGCTGGTCTCTGTGCTTCTCTCTAAGCTCAGTGAGTCTCCATATTTGTTAAGGCACATCCCCACTGCAGGAACCACCTTGCTGGTGCATGACTCTTGCTGGCAGCTCCACCTGAGGGCTTCAGCCGAATGGGAGCAACGTAGCAGAGGATTACACTGAGGGTGGAAATGGCAGTTCTAAGACAGCTCTTTGATCCAACAATAAGTCAAATAAGTTTTCAGGACTCTCTGCCAGAGTTGGTCAAAAGGAGGCTATCTCAAAGGGATCTGGAGTCTAGGAGAATTTGTCTACCTCTCACAAATAGAACATGCTCCATAATAATTTATTGAATTAATGAATCAATGAACTAAAGCCAATTATTGGTCTTTAGACATGAAATAATTATAGTCTCTCAGCAATTTTATGGAGAAAAAGCAACCTAAAGGAAAGTTAAAGTTTAATCTGAAAGATAGAGTATAAGTTGACAAATGATCAACAAAGAGCTTGGATAACTTTAAGGGGAAAAAGATAGAGCTAATCTGTAGTCTTCCAATAGGACACTAAAAAAAAATTATAATAATACGAATGTTGCATTGGTTTCCCTGTGTCTTTGATCTGGTTAAAATTGTATCATTCTTCTTTACACTAATGTTAACTTTCCATAAACATAATTTGGCTTTAAAATAAGATCCTTTAAATAATCAAAGTCAATCATAAATTAAAGAATTATATGGATGTGTTTCTGGATATTTTTGCAATGAGAAGCTTTTGTTCAGTTGTGGTATCAGATTGGCTGGTGAATAAACTATCAATAGAAATCAGTTTTTAGAAAAATAAAAATATGGTAAAAGAAGAATCGGAAGGGTTATTGTCTTTTACTTTAAAATGAGCTATCCTATATAAAAAAGAGGTAATATGCAAATTGACCATCACTTCAACACATAAGATGGCCACCCCCATGTGATCAAAGATGGCCGCCCCCATGTGGACACAAGATGGGTGCCACAAGATGGCCATCAGGAGAGGGCAGTTGGGGGCAACCAGACTGGCAGGGGAGGGCAGTTGGAAGGGACCAGGCCTGCAGGGGAGGGCAGTTGGGGGGGAACCAAGCCTGCAGGGGAGCAGGGGAGGGCAGTTGGGGGCAACCAGGCCTGCAGGGGAGGATAGTTAGGGGTGACCAGGCCAGCAGGGGAGCAGGGGAGGGCAGTTGCGGGTGACCAGGCCTACAGGGGAGGACAGTTAGGGGTGACCAGGCCCGCAGGGGAGGGCAGTTAGGGGCAACCAGGCTTGCAAGGGAGGGCAGTTAGGGGCAATCAGGCTGACAGGGAAGCAGTTAGGTGTTGATCAGGCTGGCAGGGGAGTGGTTAGGGGTGATCAGGCTGGCAGGCAGAAGCAGTTAGGGGCAATCCGGCAGGCAGGCAGGCGAGCGGTTGGGAGCCAGCAGTCCTGGATTGTGAGAGGGATGTCCCAGATTGGAGCGGGTGCAGGCTGGGCTGAGGGACACACCCCTCCCCGTGCACGAATTTCATTCACTGGGCCTCTAGTTATAGTAATAAACTTCCTAACATAAAATTTATTAAGTTAGTGATACAGTTGTGGCCTAATTATTTTATTTTTTTAAATATATTTTTATTAACTTCAGAGAGGAAGGAAGACAGAGAGAGAGAGATAGAAACATCATTGTTGAGAATCATTGATCGGCTGCCTGTTGGCATGCCTCTACTGGGGATTAAACCCACACCCTGGGCATGTGCCCTGACCAGGAATCGAACCCTGACCTCCTGGTTCATAGGTCGATGCTCAACCATGGAGCCACATTGGCTGGGCCCTAATTACTTTATTGATGACTGTAAATGCATCTTGCTTAACATTTGGCTGTTTCTCTGTTTGTGAACAGATAGAGTAAATACTATTTCATGGCTTGGGTCACAGTGCATAACATTTTAGAGAATAAAGTCTTTACAATGGTCCATATTCAATGTAGAAAGGAAAATAGATGCATTGTAGGTGGAGAAACAGATTTTAGAACATGTGTGCATGTGTTAAACCATGTGTTAAAATTAGGGTAGAAATTATATGTGCAGTATGAATTCCAAAGGTATGAAAGCTATGGTAGCATCATGGACAAGGTCTTTATTCTTAGGGCTTAATTACATTTGGATACAATGAATGGAAGGGAAGTTGAACTGAATTCACCACCTTTATGTGTATGTCTGTGTGAATGCTGTGGTATGGTTGAGACCTCTTACAATATGGAACCAGATAAAAAGACTTCTTTAAAATGCTCATTTTTTAAATCATTTTTCTATGAAGGCCAAAGATATGAAGGGATACATCTAAAAATACCTGAACACAAAATAACAAACAGCAGGAAATGAAAATAACCCAACAAGCAAGACAGTAGTGCCCCCACCACCACACACACACACACACACACACACAAACACAAAAAAAAAAAAAAAAAGGTCAAAAAAGGTCCTTTAGTGTGCATCTAACAAATAAACCCCAATAACTAATTAAATTTAGAGATTTAACTTCTAGTAGGCAAAACTACTTCAGAAATTAAAGAAGATATAGTGCTGCTGTTTGGAGACGCCTGACGGCTTTATTTAATCAACTTATCTAATGAAACTGAAGAACTCGTGGAATACAGAGGTAATAGATACCCTGGTGGTCAGCCAAGTAAGGAGACCTTCCCTTGTGCCCTTGGACTTGAAACCTCGCTCCCTCTGTCACGGTCCCATCGGCCTTATTTCCTGCACCCACCTCTGTTTGCTGGGATGGCTAAGGTAGACAGGGAGGATGTGTGCTCCAGGCCAGAACAAAAATAAAGGATGACAGTGTTTCTTTTGTTGTCTCTTCTAGACTTTCATTGGTAACATTTTCTCTCTCTCTCTCTCTCTCAATATGTACACATGCACACATATATATGTACATATAGTATACATACATGTATATGCATACATCCAAATATATGCATTATATATTATATATACCGATTGTGTATCTATGCTTTATAATTCCAAAATATCTTCACATCCATTACTTACTTTATGCTTTTGCAGACAGCTGGTTTGCAAGATAAGGCAGATATCAGTTTATTTGTTATTTATAATTCACTTAATAATAAAAGCAAAAAACACTAGGAACATGTTGCATAGCATAAAGAACTTAACAAGAAGGCTGAAAGGAATAACACAGAATGAAAGGAAAATTAAAAATTGTAGTAGATAAACACGATTGAGGATGTCAAAAGGATTGCAGATAAAACTTAAGAGCCAAGAATTCTAAAATTTTAAAATTCTCACTACCTAAAGGGGGGAAACCATAGGAAATAGTGGTTTTGTTTTCCAGACACAAAGCTGAGACACAGGGTGATTTAGAGACATTTTCATGTCACATGACCATCAGGCATGACTCAGTTGAAATCTGGACCTCCTGATTGCAGTACTGTTGTCTGTCTACCGGGCCCTGTATTAAGATAGGCTTATTCCATGCTAGTTACGATTTTAGGTGATGCTACTTCCATTTAAAAGAGCCTGAGTTTTGATATTTTCAGCACAGTCATTCCAGTAACTTAGGATGTCTTTTAGCTCAATGACAATTTTTATACAATTGAGTTGGCCAGAGTAATGGGTATTGATTGTGGCAACTGGCCCAAATGGTGATTGGGTTGGCAAAGCCACATTCTGATTCATGGTTGATAAATAGACAGACAATACCTACAGTGAGGAAAATTTAAATGTTGTTTTAATAGCAAGAAATGCTTATCCTTCCTGGGTGTTGCTCGTTCCCAGGTGGCTATTGAAGCATTCACTATCAGGAAGTCCGCAGACTGCAGCCACCTGTGGAACAGACACATGGTTGTCCATCTCGTGCATGGACAAACATGGCCTACGTGGGCTGACCATGGTGGCCCACACACTTGTGGAGAACAACCCCCAGGAATGCATGTAAGTTCACTGTGCAGAAACTGGTGTGGAAGAGGGGGACCTGTGGTGTGCACCATACCAGGGTGTGTGTTTGGATGTGCCTGACATGCTTTGGTTTGGAAAAACAAAGCACAGAGAACTTAATTCACCTGCGCAAAGGCTGTGCACTCTCAGACTGGGATGAATAGAACACAAAGGCAGCTTCCAGTCTGCTCCAAGCACTCAACAGCAAACCACAAGCTCTCTCAACAGCTGGTGACGGGTTTCCACCAGGGATGATTTATCACTGACAACACTCACATTCTCCTGTTATCAAAGTGCTTGCCTAAGCTTAGAGCAGGCAAGCAACCTTCCTACGAGTAGTTCTAACTCAACTGTCTTCCTACATCTCTCCATAGCTTTCAATTAACTCCAGTTGAATTCCTCCCCGAGGATCGGAGTTAAACTGAAGCGTGGCAGAACCATTCTTTTCCTGAAAATACATTTCATTTCCAGCTCACTAGAAGTCAGTTCTTATTTGGCTTGTTATTTTGTTCAACGCAGATTAGAGGGAGTCTTTGCATGTGGGAAACCAGTTGCCACTGGACGTGGAGGGCATCCTCTGGAAGGCGAAGCTCCCATTAAGAGTTTCAGCAGCCGTCATCACCACGCGGGAAAAAGTGCAGTTTTGTTTTAAAAATCCCTCTTTTCATTTTCAGGAATTACATTATTTTTATCAGCTACAGAGATACTTTTACTCACTGTGTGTTTCTCTTCTTTATGCCATTTATAGCATTGAACATCAAATTCTATTCCTCTTTTACCTTACCAATAATTGTAATTGATTTTTTGTAGTATCAAAATCCTTAAAATGTTTATTTTAAGGTGCTAAGAATTTATTTAAATTTGCCCATATAATTTTAAATGATAGTTTCGATAAAAACTGGGGTTAATTTTATAAAGAAAAATTTTAAAACCACTTTGTTCTTAAAATAGTTATACCAATTTACCAAATAATTCTTGCTCCAGGTGATACAGATGGGTATATGACAAGAGGAGTCAAATGGGATCACAACAATGAAAATAAAATCAGAGAAAAAAATCTAGAGGGAAGTAAGCCAAAAATTAACCTTGGTTATATGGAATCATGTGACTACTAAGTGACTTGTTTTCTTTCCTCACTTCTAATTTTTCAATGCGAGGATATTTTGCAGAGGGAGAAAAGTCTCATTAACACTTATTCTTCATTTTTCACCAATGAGAATGTGTCAGTAGATGCTGGACAGTATAAAAACTGACAATACATTTTTTTGAAAAATTCTTCAATGATATAGTTATAATTATTCAGGCTATTTTGCATACAGGTTAGGTGCTCAACTGTTTATGCTCTTTGGTCTTTGTGGCCAACGTGCCTGTAAGTGGATACACGTGCTCAGGAATCAGCTCGCGCATTCCCAAGTCACCATTGGCTTGCACACAGGCCATGAAAGTAGCCCCCCCTCACAGCCTTCCCACCAGAAATTTCTTCCTTGTCCTGAAATCAAATCTCTCTCCCTGTTTTCATTTTGTGTCTACGTAGCTACCGAAAATAAGCACATACCACTTCTACCTCACAGCCATTCACATATCTGAAGATAACTCAAAACACTTAAAAACAAACAAACACAGTTTTGAATCTCAGATTCTCTAATTCCTTTTTTTCTGTATATGGAATGATTTGAAATTTCCCCACTAGGCTTTTGTCTCTAATCTGAACATGCATCTGTAGAAACTTAAAATGCATGAAATTCCCTTTTCTACTTCTGTTGTTGGTAGGCACAGATGTATTATTTCATCTCTGTCAACTAGATGTGGCTGCCTGGGTTTGACTTGGGAGCAGATGATGGGAGAAATAAGAATGGTAGGTCATATCCAAAGAAACCTGAAACATTAATTCAAAAGCACATGTGCACCTCTATGTTCATTCCAGCGTTATTTACAACAGCTGAGATTTGGAAGCAGCCCAAGTGCTATACCAAGTGGATAAAAAAATCTGTGGTACATTTACACAATGGAACACTACTCAGCCATAAAAGAGAAGGAAATCTTACCTTTTGCAACAGCATGGATGGACCTGAAGAGTATTATGTTAAGTGAAATAAGCCAGTCAGAGAAAGACAAGTATTATATGATTTCACTTATTTTGTTCAATCTAATGAACAAAAGTAACTAACAAAATAGAAACAGACTCATAGATAGAGAACAGACTGACAGCTGTCAGAGGGGAGGAGAGGAGGGGCTTTGTGAAAAAGGAATCAAGGAAAACAAACAAACACCTCACAGACACAGACAACAGTAAGGTGATTACCAGAGGGAAAGGGGGGTAAGGGTAAATAGAGGAGGATAAAGTGGAGATAAATGGTGATGGAAGGAGACTTGACTTGGGTGGTAAATCTCCAATGCAATATACAGATGATGTATTATATAATTGCTCCAGGTGATACAGCAGGGTACACTGAATTGTACACTGAAATCTATATAATTTTATGAAATAATGTCACCCAAATAAATTTAGTAAAAATTAAGAAAAAGAATGGTAGATCAATATCTTAATATTACTGTCTCTCTCTCAATATTTGTCTCTGTCTCTCAATATTTCTTCCCCCCTCCACCATTCCAGCAAAGAGAGGTAATGTTGCAATTGCTTTCTTCACCAGTACTGGAAATTGTAGTTTTAGAAATTGTTGCTAGAAGCTTTTAGCCCCAGGCCAGGGCCAAAACTATTCTAGTGATTCTGTAAACCCCACAATAGGCTCTCAATAAATTCATTTACTTTCCTGAATTCAGCAGGAATCTGTTTCAATTGTTTATAAATAAGAACTCTAACAAGTCATTCTCTCTCTAAGGAAGAGCTTCCCCAAATTTTCTCTATTCATGGCACCTTCAATGGCTCAGTATTTTTTTTTTCACAGCATGCCTAGGCCAAAATAAATATATATATATACTTTAGATACTTATTTATACTTATTAAATACTTACTTATACTTAGTATTTATTCAGCATCTTAATAAGTGTTTTTATCCTAACAACTTAGTTGTCATTTAAAAAATAATACATACATGTTTAAAAAATATTTACTTCACTCTTAAATAATCACAATTACTTACCAAAGGATGTGCATGCCTGCTGGGCACTTACAACTTGTCTAATTTTGGATTGGACTGAATAAAATACTCCCCTCTTCTGTTCACATTGATATTCATAGAGAACTTGCTTCTCATCACAATAGCCAAAAATCCAGCTTTACCAAGATACGATGTCATAAAACAAAGTGTAACTTGATCTAATGTTGAAACTGAATTATTTTGAGCTGGTAGTTTTTGAGATGCCCAACACATGGATAATAAAGTTATATTTCCCTCAAATCTGCAAAATATCCTGGAGGCACTTCAGCATACTGTTTAATAACCATGGCTCTCGGGCAATATATCATTTCATCAAAAATGCATGATACAAGATAATATGCAACTCAAGATTGATTCATATATTCAACAAGCATTTATTGAGTGCTGCTCTATGCCCAGTGCTGCACTAGCAGCCCAGTTGTAAAGATGCATAGTTCCTGCATTCAAGGACCTTGGAGGCCATTGAGAAAACAAACATCTGCAGAACCTATTATACAGTAATACATTTTATTTTTTTAAAGTATGAAAATGGTATTGGGAACACAGAAAAAAGAGAACTAAACTCTGTACAATATAAGAAAGGGATTTGTGGAAAAGTCAACATGAGGTGAGACATGAAGGATGGGCAGAACCTTTGACTGTTGGGAAGACAGAATAAGGGCATTTCAGGCCAAGGAAAAGATGCACAAAAGCCAGAGGTCATGGGAAACTGGTGTGACATGTTCTGGAATCATAGCTTGAGTTGGAGGAGGGAGAGGCAGCAGCTGAAGCTCAATGCCCAACATGACCCAGCAGGACTGGTCATGCGATAGGTTTCAGACCATAATCTGTGGATGAGGCTGCAATGAGAAACTGTGAGCAGGACACTGCTGTCTCATTTTCGTGACTGGATGATGAACAGAGACATTTTGTCATTTGGGAGTTAGACTGGGGGAAAAGGGAGATGGAAAGGTGATACCAAAGCTAATAAAGTATTACTATTATATTAAGGAAGTATAATGTAGATAAATCACCAAAAAAGACACAAATGGAACTTATGTTTTTTTTTTAATAGACAAGGAGAGATAGATACTAAACAAATAAAAGAGGTAAAATGGACAAGTTGGGGATAAATACTAAGGAGAAAATTGAAGGAGATGAATGAGATGGAGATAATATGGGGGTCCAGTATGGATGCAGGATGGGTTGCAGTTTTAATAGGATGGTTAGGTATGGCTTCACTAGCAAACACTGTGGCATTTGGGTAAATATCTGAGGGAGGCAAGTGAACAGAACATGCCTAGATCTTGGAGAAAGCATTGCACTGGTTCTCAACTGGGCATGCTTTTGCCCCCGAGGAGACATTTGCCTCTTTCTGCAGACATTTCTGATTGTCACAACTAGGGAAGGGGTGGCAGCTGATAATCAGTGTATAGTTCCCAGGGATGCTGCAATGCACAGAACATTTCCCACATCCCTACCACAATCAAAAATATAATTTACTCCGAATCCAGCCCAAATTGTCAACAGTACTGAGGTTCAGAAACCCTAGATAGAAAGAGAAACTAGGACCTAGTCCTACACCACTCCAATAATTGAGGCATGAGTGTCTGACCTGAACATGTAACAGTGGAGGTAAAAAAGTCAGTGGTTGTATTAGAAAATATGTTTAAGGGGTAGAATTCACAGAACTAGGAATTGGCTAGAGATGAGCTAGAGGAATAAGGCTGGATTCAGGATGACATTCTGGTTTCTGAGAAGATCAGTCCTGCAAATGGTAGTGCTATTTATCACAGCAGGGAGCATTCGGGGAAATAGCCTGGGGAAATGCAACCCATCCTGCATCCATAAAAAAAAATCTAGAGATAAGTTAAAGAAAGAAAATCATGGAGATAGAAATATAAATCAAATTAATGAATTTTACGCTTCTGTAATGCCTTGACCTGGTAGGAGATCAACACCTGTTGAGTGACTGAAAATTGATTTTGAATGTGTTTGAAGTCCCAGGTGGAGATATTGAGTGGTGCTGCCCTAGGAATCTATCATATCACACAACATTCTCCTTTTCTTATATCAGTGTCTTAAGGGGGTTTTCTTTTTATACATCTGTTCACTTGTTTATCATCTTTCTTTCTTCTAGAATGTAAGTTCCATGGATGTGGGACTCTTGTCTACCTTCTCAGTTACCATGTCCCCAAATCTCACAACTGTATTTGTCACACTGTTTATGAGGGTGCTGAACATATAATTGTAGAATGAATGAATGGATGGATGAATGAATGAATGAATGGGTACATACATACGTGCATACGTAAAAGAAATGTGTATGGAACTTAGCAAAGTTCTAGGATGGAAAATCAATGGTAGAGTAGGTGCTGCATGTGCTTTGACATGATGATGATAATCTTGGGAAAACTCTTACAAGAAAAGAGAACCAAACATGAAAACCAAACTTGGCAAAACTCAATTTTGAACATTTGAAGTCGGGGGAGGAAAACTCTAGAAAGAAGTTAAAGAAAGAAAATCAGGGAGATAGAAATAAAAATCAAATAAGCAATCCATCAAACAAACAAACAAACAAACCAAAAAAAAAAACCAAAAACACAAAACACACACACACACACACACACAAAAACAACAACAACAACAAACTACCAGAGGAGGGTTAAGGCATCCTGGGAGGGAGAACATGTCCCATTACACATACTGTAATGATGTCATGAAACACTAGTTCATCAAGGAATGGGAGGTGCCTGTTTAACTTGTCATGAGGGGACCACTGGTAGCTTGAGAAAAGGTTATTCTATACACATGACCCTCCCATATATGCAGCTTCCTAATCACAAGCATAACCCTGACTAGAACCCAACCCTACAAGACCCTGCCTGACTCCAGCCCCATCTAACACTTCTCCCCACTCTCCTTACTGCAGAATATTGGCCTCTTTCACCCCCTTCTTCTCCAATCCCATTGTGACAAAATTTTACTTCATCTCTGAGGTGCTGTCCCTTTGCCTAGCAGATTCCATCTGTCACCCCCAGTGCTGCCTTCTCAGAAGTTCTTAACCCTTATTACAGTTTCTCATGTCTCCATAGCATCTGGCATGCAGTAGGCACACAATAAGTAACTGTTAAACTAAATTTAGTGGTGCATAGAGAACTCATAGCATGATGGGTTAAGGAAGTAAGGGCAAGGGAAGGAACTAGAGAAAGCAAAAGTAAACCATTGTTTATGGAAGTGTGATTTTTTTAAGAAAACTAAAAGTGTGAGGATACTAATTCTCCCAAATATGCAATTATACAGTCATTCCTTCATCTTGTCCTCCAAAATAAGCATAAAGAAATCTTATAAAAATGCCCTGCCCAATCAATTGCAGATAATATTATAAGAGCAGCAATTAAGCTAATATTTGATGGACATTTTCCATGTTTGAGACAATAAGCTCCATAATACGATGTAATTTAATCCTCACTGCATTCCTGATGTGGCAATCTTGTGTTTTGAAAGGAGACCCTGTCTGATTTGTGTGCTGTTGTAGTCTCAGCACCCAATAGTGGGGCTGGCCCATAGCGATGCTTCATAATCAACATTTGTTGAAAGAAAAAAATAAATAACTTTACAAATGAAAAGCTGTGGCTTTATAGAGATTAAGTATTTGCCAAAGTTCTCACAGCTGGTCAGTGAGCATCTAAACCTAACTCAAAATGCTCCTGGACAACATCTCTGATTTTCTTAATCCCGTTGGTTGCTGGTGGTCCAACGTGAAGTATTCTAAACTTCCAGGAATTACTGTTTTCTACGTAATGACTCACTACACATACTGTGTTTTAAGATTTCACTGAAATCTTACTCCCACCCGCCAGCTCCTATTGTGGTAGATTTATAGAAGATCCTTGTTCTCTCTGTAGATGACATTCGGGCAACGAAACAAGAACCGAAGGCTCCTATTAAACCTGATGAGTCAGATGCTGTCATCTTTAGGAGAAACTAGACCCACCCCTTTCCCAGGCTGCCTCTTTTGTTCTTTCTCAAGAATCCTGGGATCAATAATACAAGGAAGTCATCTTCGATCCATCACCGGTTTTTACCTTCCCACAGATAAGAGATTATTTCCTGGGACTATTGATTTCAGGATTCTTGAAAAAAACAGCCAATGTCCCCATGTGTGGAGGGTGGGGCAGCAGTGGTTGTGAAGTGACTGCTGTCTGTGTGTAGGGAAGTTTCAAGTGCACTGGAAAATATAAGCATTCACATCGCCCTGTTTTTTTGTAAATGCCTTGCGAGCACAAACTCCACACTAAAATTGCAGTGTTCAAACTGCTAAGATCAAAGGTCCCCTGTTATTTAATCACAGTAAAGCTCCTGTCCACGTAGTTAATGAAAGCACGTCATCCTATAAGCCTGTTAAAAACGATAGAGACCAAGTATGGAAAATGCTCAGCGGGGAACAGTTTTGGGCTGGTCCCTTTGGGGATGATTGAGATGAACTAATAGTTATCTTTCATGTCTAATTTATATGATTCTAATTATAGAGTCATTTTCATTCCTGTGGTTATTCTCATCTGCCAACATAAATGTGCTATACTTGTGACCCAGCCAGCCCTTCCTCCACTCGGCAAGTCTCTCTTGGGTCTTTTCTCAAACTTTGATATCAATCCTTTTAGGAGACATTTTGTGAATTGCAGACTTTCTCAGAGCAGCACTGTGCATTTAATAGAGAAGGAAGAAACCCAAGAGAGAGCTCTTTTTCTGAGATGAGCAATAAAAACTTCTTACGGGTAAAGAGAGGGAAATGATAGAGACCCTCATGCCAAAGGAACGGGTGGATTTCTCGATGGAATCTTTAATCCTATTCATTGGTTGTGACTGGATATGATGTATCACACAATCACATTAAATATTTATGCAAATACCTAGTATCATTGCAGATAGGATGGAGCATGTTCTGGATCTAAACTTCTGGTAGCTTTTTGCCTCAACTGTAATTCAAGAGATTTCAAAATAGTCAAGGAAGCGCTTTAGAAAGCACCATGCAAGCCACCTAGTCTCTGGCTTATGCTTAGGTTGGGGCAAGCATGTGGGGATGCTCTTAGAATAGACCTGCTTGGTTCAGGTAGTACACTGTGAAGAGAACTTTTGAAGCCTGGGTAGTTTGCTCTTTTCTTGTCTCTAATCAGTCAGAAGAGGAGAAAACCAGGTAGCTGGAAGGACTCCAGGCAGGTCGCAGACCCCTGAGACATGGCTATATTCCAGGCCCTGAATTGCTGGGGTTGTGCTTCTCCGTGTCCTGCGGGGCCTTGTGGGAGAGCCCTGTGTGCAGGGAGGGGGAAAGAAACAGACTGAATAACTGGGCATTCCTGCACTAGGCTTCCTGGTCTTGGTCCCATTGTTAACTTAGTGGAGTTATTAAATCCATTGCCAAGGTGACCCCGTGCATATTTTACCTGCATTGTCCTTGTTTTTATTTATCTGTCCATAGTGCTATTTCCCTTTTCTCCCTGCAAAGGCTACACCGTGTTTCACTATGTTTGATTTTCTCAAAAGATTTAAGTGGCGGCAGACATAAATATTCAGCCTTGAAAATCCATGCTAATCAAACAATTTCCCTATGTCGTTTGCATATTCTGGTTAGTAACAGATGAAATGAACTCACCAGGCAGTCTTTACACACACTCTTTCATCACTGGAGAATTTGAAAACAGTGTCCTGCATGATATACATTCTGTTCCACAAGGACACTCTATCCAGATGGGTATTTTTGTCCAAAGTGTACCCTGCCCTATTGAAAAAAAAAAGAAAAAGAAAAAGAAAAAGAAAAAGAAAACAAAAGAAACAAAACAAAACAAAACAAAACACTCCCACAAAATAGTTTTCAGCATGGTTTTAAGTGTGGCGGGGTTCCTTGGGCCCATTAAAGCAGTCTGTCTCAGCAACAAAAGATGGAATCAGCACAGAACAGGATAGAAATTATGCATGTCATTTATAATGAACCTCATTATACAAGGGGGCCTCATTCTATTATGAAGCACTGCAGTTTACAATCTTATTGCTATTCAGCTTTGAACAATGACAAAGAAGAAGAAGAAGAAGAAAAAAAAAAAAAAAACCTTACCCCATGTCAGAGCTAATCTTTTTTAATGCTCACAATTTTGTATTGTTTGTATATTCCCCTCAAGGAGAATGTCCCTGCCTTGTTCATTCCACGCAGCAGCAGCACGTTTCCTTCCTTACCCACATTTGGCATCTCACTTTCACTTTTCTTCAGAAAAGCGGAAGAATTGCTCACACCGTTTTGCTTCTGGGAATGAATGACACAATGGTCACCCCCACAATCTAATCTGGCATTGTATTTATAAACAATAAGGTCCATTTACCCCTCCATATCAGCCTCTGATTCCATCAGGGGTGTTTATGTGCCTCTCCTTGACAGAATTACAGCTGGGTGCACATTATTTGGCCCAATGCTACCTCGTTGCTGTTTGCATGGCTCTTAGGCTTAATAAGACTATGCAGCATCAAACCTTTTTCTACACATTTTTATTACGCCGCAATAAATTCAGAGGGCAGATTCTGTTGGGTGCACGCATATTTTGAGGCATTTTGGGGCCATTATTTTTAAGCACCAACTCATAAATTCCAGAATATTGTTTTAAATGCCTGAGCATTTCATCCCGGTGTGGCTCTCATTTCCAGTAGAACACCCTGGGGACCGCACATGCCCACTCGGAACTGTTTACCGGAGGTATTTGTCAGCATCATCATTTATCTGCACTTGGAAGAGTGTCATACCAGCGCCTGTGCAGAGGTTGAGAAGAACAAGTAACCCTTTTGCTAGAAGAGGTATCTGTGTATTTGAGGAGGTGGAGGAACTATCTGTGATATAACGCAAGAACACTTAAAAAGCCATGAACAATTAACTGAAGAGGAATAAATACAGTGAACTGTGAAACTAGCTTTCTCCTTCTATTTTTTTTCCCCCTCTGGCCCTTTCCTCCTTCCCCTCCACTCTCCATTATTCAGCAGAGATTCTGTGCTACGTAGGTTTGGATCCCAACTCCATTAGTTACTAGCTGACTTTGGGCAAGGTATTTAATGTCGCTCAGCCTCATTGTCCTCCGCTGTGGAATCAAGGTAATAATAGTTCCTACTTCATATGTATGTGGTTAAAATTTCATTCACATGAACGGTGTATATAAAGCACAGTGTGAGGTTCATAATAACCACTCAGTAAATGTTAGCTATTATTTACATTACAGCTTTTCTTTTCCACTTATATCGATTTTAATGGACTAGATGAAGGCATTGAATTGAAACTTGTGTTTTGTGGTTAGCAGGGCAAAAAGGAAAACAATGTGTTACAGGGTCTTATTATCTGAGTTATCGTTGCCAATGGTGATCAGAGACAAATCAGAGATCAATCTGGAGGCTAGTCAGTGATAACGGATCTGCTGTCTCCTGAACCACCTCCCTGCTGAAACATTTATGAAAACACAGGAGGATATTCGGTCATAAAAAGGAATGAAGTACCAATATATGTCACAGCAGGGCTGGATCTTGAAAACACTGTGCTAAGTGAAAGGAGCCAGTCACAGAAGACCTCATAGTGGTTTCCAGGCACTGCGAGAGGCGGGGCTGAGGACACAGTGCTAATGGGTATGGGGTTTCTTTTTATAGTGCTGAAAATTAGATAGCTGTGATGGTTACACAACTCTGTGACTATACTAAGAACCACAAATTATACACTTAAAAAGAGTGCATTTTATGGCATGTGAATTATATCTCAATAAACTCCTTATAGAAAATGCATGTTGGACAGAGCAGGGCCAAGTTCAGAAGGTGAGGCTCTTGCTAGAGATCTTATCAGAGCTTGATAACTAATGGATTGTTTAATGTTTTTTTATGGGACTTATTTCACAGAAATAAATCCAAATAGCAGCCAGCACGCACACAGGTGCTCCCACTCCTCACACACACAGGAGATGTGAGGTTGCAATATTTCTGAAAACACAGAGAGTGCCTGTTAATCCAAAGGTAATACATTTCTGGATAAAAATGTGTACTAAACCTGGGAGTGGAAGAGGACTCTCTGCCTTCCCTTCTCTCAGCACTACTATTCTACAACCTTGTTTGCTACCAAAAAGTTTCCAGAAAAGCAAGATATTTAAGTAAGGGAAATTAGGATATCGTGAATAATTTTAATACGATACTGTTTGAATAATAAAACCTGAAAAAAATGTCTAGAGGGTTGATAAAGCCAATGAAAATATTTAGAATGAACCACCAGAATTTTAAGCACTATTTAGTAGTATAAATTATTATTTTAGACACTAAACATTAAATAGAGCTTTAAAAATGATTAATATCAACAGTACTTCATTGAAAATTAGTTATGAACCCTGTTACTACAAAACATTTACCTATTCAAATAAGATAGTAACTTCTTTGAAAAACATAAAAACCAGTAAAATTTCAATCAGTATTTATGACATGCGCTTCACATAAAACTGTTTTAATAATTTTATGTGCAACTCAATGTATTTAAACCTAGTAATGTTTTCTGGTGATCCTGGGAAGCTTCAAGGAATGGTACCTGGAAACAAAACATCAAATCTTATTCTTGGTACATGGGAAAATATTTTAAAGAGAAATATTTACAATAAAATTGTATTAAATTTTGTACAGTTGCTATCAAGATAAATCTAGGGAGAAAATTAGAAATTTCAGCCAAAATTTAGAAACATTTATATACATTAAAATTTGGCAACATCAAAGTCATGATAACTATGCCTGGGTATACTATAACAATATAAATTAAGTCACTGTATCACTGACTTAGTTTATTTTGTTATAGTATACCTCATATTTGTACTGTGTGCCAAATAAACAAATAAAAGTAACATAGCCTAGCCAGTGTTGCTCAATGGTTGAGCCTTATCTTTCCTATGAACCATGAGGTCACGGTTCATTTCTTGGTCAGTGCACATGTCCGGTTGCGGCTTGATCCCCAGTGTATGGTTTGCAGGAGGCAGCCGATCGATGCTTCTCTCTCATCATTGATGATTTTATCTCGCTCTCCCTCTTTCTTCCTCTCTGAAATAAGTAAAAATATATTTTAAGAAAAAGTAACATATATGAAGAGATAGGGATTCAAATAAAGTAAACTGGAAGAGTCCTGGCTGGTTTGGCTCAGGGGATAGAGCATCAGCTTGTGGACTGAAGGGTCCAGGGTTCGATTCCAGTCAAGGGCACATGCCCGGGTTGCGGGCTCCATTCTCAGTGTGGGGCGTGCGGGAGGCAGCTGATCAATGATTCTCTGTCATCATTGATGTTTCTATTTTTCTGTCCCTCTCCCTTCCTTTCTTAAACCAATAAAAATATATTTTAAAAAAAGAAAACTGGAAGAATATTTGGATGTCAATCATAGTATGGTACTAGAGTTGCAAAAACAGTTTGCAAAATATGTCAAAATTTGTGCATTCACTTTAATAGTAATTGAATGTGGAAACAATTAAATATTAGAAAATAATTGTTTTTGAAATTTGATTTTAATAAAACTCATTAAGAAAAAATGTTATTCTCTTTGGCTTAACAATAGAGACATGTCTTCAGTTATTAAGGGTGATTTATTCCTGCAAGTCTCCTTGGATTGAAAGTGAATTAATTAATAAAATTAAGTCAACAAATGGCTAGGGCATGTTTATGAATGATATTTGTGACTTTGATAACAAAGATAACATATATATATATATATATATATATATATATATATATCTGAGGTTTGTATATATACATATATATATATATATATATATATATATATATATATATATATATATACTAGAGGCCCGGTGCACGAAATTCGTGCACGGAGGTGGGTTGTCCCTCAGCCCAGCCTGTACCCTCTCCAATCTGGGACCCCTTGAGGGATGTCCAACTGCCCGTTTAGGCCCGATCCTGGTGGGATCGGGCCTAAACGGGCAGTCGGACATCCCTCTCACAATCCAGGACTGCTGGCTCCCAACTGCTTGCCTGCCTGCCTTCCTGATTGCCCCTAACCACTTCTGCCTGCCAGCCTGATTACCCCCTAAACCACTCTGCTGCCAACCTGTTTGCCCCCAACTTCCCTCCTCTGCCAGCCTGGTCACCCCTAACTGCCCTCTCCTGCAGGGTTGATCACCTCCAACTGCCCTCCCTTGCAGGCTTGGTCCCTCTCAACTGCCCTCCCTTGCAGACCGGGTGCCTCCCAACTGCCCTCTCCTGCTGGCCATCTTGTAGTGGCCATCTTGTGTCCACATAGGGGCAGGATCTTTGACCACATGGGGACAGCTATATTGTGTGTTGCAGTGATGATCAATCTGCATATTACTCTTTTATTAGATAGGATAGAGGCCTGGTACATGGGTGGGGGCGAGTTGGTTTGCCCTGAAGGGCATCCCGGATCAGGTGAGGGTTCCCTTGGGGTGTGGGGAGGCCTGAGCGAGGGGCCTGTGGTGGTTTGCAGGCCAGCCACGCCCCCTGGCAACCCAAGTGGAGGCCCTGGTATCTGGAATTTATTTTCCTTCTACAATTGAAACTTCGTAGCCTGGAGCGGAGCCAAGCCTGGGGCTCCTTCCGAGGCCAGCCGGCAGCCATTTGTATTGGGGTTATAATTGAAACTTTGTTGCCTGAAGCGGGTGGGCCCAGCCAGGGTGTGCAGAAAGCTTTGCTTCCACTGTTGCCGTCGGCAACCCTGGCCTGCACTCTCAAGCTCCATTCTGCCGTCATTTGTTTGAATTTGTTTACCTTCTATAATTGAAACTCTGTAGCTTGAGTGGAGGCTTAGGCCTGGCTAGGGCAGGCAGAAAGCTTGGCTTCCTCTGTTACCTAGGAAACCTTGCTCTCTGTGGCTGTAGCCATCTTGGTTTGGGTTAATTTACATACTCGCTCTGATTGGATGGTGGGCGTGGCTTGTGGGCGTGGCGGAGGTATGGTCAATTTGCATATTTGCCTATTATTAGAGAGGATGAGGTTTGTATATATATATACATATATATATATATATATATATATATATATATACATATATATATATATATCTGAGGTTTGTGTAGATATATATATATATCTGAGGTTTGTGTATATATATATATACACAAACCTCAGACTATATAGCTGAGGCTAGAAAATACTTTGAATGTAATTGTTTGTGCAAAAAAAAAAATTGAGAGTATTTGACAGAAGGACCAATAAGATGGATGATACAAATTCTCTACTTCATCAGACCACAAGTTATCTAATGATTATCAACTCAATAGATTTGTCTTTGGAAGATTTTGATGAAGTCTCCTATGTCAAATCATAATATATCATTTACCTGGTAATAGTAGTAAAAAAGATTACATCAGCAATTCCTAAACTATCAACAAATAATTAGTATGATGATTTTTAGAGAAAGTTATACTAAACATTTCATGAGCTAAACATTTTTTAACATATGTGCAGTTTAATCCAATCAATTAATGGGGGGAAATGAATGAATTTATTTTTATTCATACAGATTTATTAAAAAATGATTTATATGATCATAACAGTTGTGGCAAATTTAATATCATAGAAATGACCATTTTTTTCACAAAGAGACATAAAACAACTTAAATAAATAAGTGGTAAAAAATTAGAAAACAAAATATTTGTTTCTCAAAATGAGCTGATAGTGTATATTTAGTATAATTCCAATCAAAATCCCCATGGGAAATTTTAGGGGGTGGAGGTTATTGGCAAAGTGATTCTGAAGTTTATCAGGAAGATGAACCATATCAATTAAAGTGTAAATATTTGAGAAGGAAGAGTAATAAGGGGCACTTTTGTCCAGACATACAGCTTTGGTAAAGAAATCACTTTGGCTATGGTGAATTTGTCAACAGGTTAAATAGATGAATTGCAAACATACTGACGTATTGCAAAAACAGTAAATAATAAGAACAGCATCATTAAGTTATGAAAAACAGAAGAATTACATATTACATTTTTCTGAAACAAGGTTTTACCCTTTGAGAAAAACAAAAACACATCCGTCTATCATTACATAGAGTGGAAAATGTAGGGGGACTATTTCTGTTAACAACAAAAGTGCTGGAAGAGAATGTAATGGAAACAATCAATACAGTCAACTGCATAAAAAGCTTCTCTATTTCACTAATCTGCATAGACAATTAAAAGGCAAACAACAACCTAAGAAGGACTGCAATACATATGGCAAACAACAAGTGAATGTCCTTCATGCATAAAAGCAGGTGTAAATCAAGAGATGACACAATTATACATTTGGGAGAAAAGCTTGCAAAAAATGTGAATGGGCAGCTTCTTAAAGAAAAAGCATGTAAACAGCATATGTTAAACATATTGTTCAAATTTAACAATGTTTTCTCTCATGTTAATGGCATTTCCCCCTGAGGATGCTTATTAAATAAATTTGCTATGCTTTCCCACTGTAAAGTTACTATTCCCCCCTTGTAATTAATAAGTACCACACAGAGATAATTTAAGCTTATGTAAATACCTTGTTTCTCATCATATTTTGGGTACTACTTTCAACATCCAGTGATGATTTTTTCCTTGAAACAATATATACTGTGGTGTTTGCCAAATGGGAATTTTCTATGTTCATCATTCTTTCTATATTTAATACTTGTAATTCTACCAAAAGGTCAGATTTCTCCACTGGTGAAGAAACCTGGCAGACACCACCACCTATGGTGTCTACCAAATGGTGATTTTCTATTTCTATCTTTCTTGCTACAGGTAGTAATTGGAATTCTACTGTGAAGATGAATTTAGCCATCAGTGGAGAAAACAGGCAGAAGCCACATTAACCAAATGATCAGCGTTAAGATCATCAGTAATGGGGCAAACTGACATGTGTTTCTAGGTGTGATGCACCAAGAAGCTCACATCTCTTCTGTCAAGAATACAGAATTGAAATTTAGTTATGAGGAAATATTAGATAAACCAAAATGGAGGGACATTATGTAAAATAACTGGCCAGTAGTCCTCCAAAGTGTCACATCCTGAGGAACTAATATCCAATTAAAAGAGGTGAACAAAACAGGGCAACTAAATGCAAACATGTGATCTCGAATTATAGCCTGGACCAGAAAATGGACATTAGTGAAAAAGTTGGTGAAATTTGAATAAAATGTGTAGGTCAGATAGCAGTATTGTACCAATGTGGTTCTTTCCCCTAATTTTCATATCTGTACTATGGCTACTCAAGATGTTATCATTGGGGGTGGTGGGTAAGGCCACTGAGGTGAAGGATATACAGAAATTCTTTGTAATATTTTTGCAACTTTTAAAGTCAGCTGTTATTTCAAAATGAAGAGTTTCAAATAAAAAAATTAAGGTGGAAAATAATGTATACTGTGGTATGGTGGGACTCTGTATCATATGGCTTTTTGAAAATATTCTATTATTTATTTCAAGACACTTAAGTGTTTCAACATTCCTCCACTTCACACTTCTGGATAACTAACCTAAAGAAATAATCAGTTACAGGCAAAAAATATATAAAAATCTTCATAACAGCATTTTAATTTCCATGTAAATGCAGCATCTATATGCTAGTATATAAAAGGCTAATATGCTAAGTGTCCCTCCTACCATCTCACCAGTCACTATGATGTGCACTGACCACCAGGGGCAGATGCACAATGCAGGAGCTGCCAAGCTGCAGTGACTTGGCAGTGGTGGTTCTTGGATGATGCACCCCGAAACCAGACAGGAGGGAGCCCGATTCCTCGTGGGGCCACACGATTCTACCTTTGACCGTGGGTTAGGTTGTTGCTGGGGCACTGTTGGCCCCAAATCTGGTTTCCTGCAAACTTGTGTTTGCATTTCACACCCTGTACCACAGCAACTTTGCTGAGTGCCCTCTTGCACTCTGGGACCCCTCAGGGGATGTCAGAGAGCCAGTTTTGGCCTGATTCCCTCAGGCCAGGCCAAGGACCCCACCTGATAGAGGGACCCCATTCACAGACACTGGGGAGGGACAGCTGGAGGTTGGCTCCAGGGTGTGTCCAGCCAGTAAAACCCTGCCGGCCACCTTCTAATTAATTTCCTTTAAATGTGCACGAATTTGTGCACCGGGTCATTAGTATTCATATAAAGACCACGATAGAAGCAACAAAAATTGTGTTTTGATATTGAAAGCATGGTATTTGGGAGCTTGGTGGAGGTTTTATACACAGGGAATCTCAAACCAGACGAAGAGCCTCAAAAGAACATGCACTTAAATATAAAAATAAGTTTAAAGTGTTTAGATGTATTTCATTGTTAAGTAGGTCTCCTGTTGGGTCGACATGTTCAGCTGAATCTTGTTATTTTAAAAAATATCACACACTCCCTAGCTGGTTTGCTCAGTGGATAGAGCATTGGCCTGTGGATTGAAGGGTCCAGTGTTAGATTCATGTCAAGGGCATATAACTCGGTTGCAGGCTCCATCCCTGGTGCCTGTGGACGGCAACCAATTGATGTGTCTCTCTCACACTGATGTTTCTCTCTCTGTGTCTCTTCCCCTCCCTTCCACTCTCTCTAAAACTCAATGGAAAAATATCCTTGAGTGAAGATTAACAAAACAATTTTTTTTTTTTTTACATCACACACATGGAAGAGAGAAAAGGCAGCTGCTCAGACCTCAGGATGACTACTTGTGGCTTTCAGAGCTTCTTGGGCTCCTCAAAATTTTCTAAAGACTGATGTTAAATATAATTCTTGGGGGCCTAAGCAGGATCTCCATCTGCATATGGATCATTATACTGAACTGCAGCCTCCTCGTCTTCATAATCCACTGGAGGTGGTGGTGGTGGAGATGGGAAATGAATTGAGTCTCTAAAGTTTCCATGTGAAAAATAAACAAACAAAAAAAGGATTACCTGTAATGTTGTGATTTGTACTTAAGTTTTTTAATGAGTGAATTTGCATTATAAATTTTTTTCATTCACAAATACACAAGTGAATCAAAGATACTGGTTTACTAAAATCAACAAACAAACAAATAAAAAAAACATTCTGTACTCTTTAACATCTAAGCAAAATAACTGCTGATCATGAGTATGCTATTCAAGTCATTGAACCACTTCACAGCCATTCTGCCTATAAAAGGTTCATGATAGCAATGCAGGTTATAATATACACTATACTTAAATATTTTTTGTGGACATATAGAAGGATGGGTGGTTGGGTGGATGGATGATAGATAGATAGATAGATAGATAGATAGATAGATAGATAGATAGAGAATGGGACTGCCACACCCCCCTTCAGTGCGGCTTGGGGTTCCAGGAAATCTTGGGAGAGAAAACTAATTCCTAAAGGGGTTTGAGCCAAAGTCCTCGAGTCTTAATCTAGATCATGTGGACTGTGGGCCTTCTGAACACAGGTCTCTTCCAAGAAGTTGATCAATGGAGGTGGACAAAGGTATGTTTAGTATTGATCTCCCATTTCCCATTATATTGCCTCTCCTGAAGAGTTCTCACTTTGTAGGGGAAATTAGGATCCAAGTGTCTGCTCTGTTTCGGTTAAGATGTTACCCAGGAAACAAATGGTTTACTCAAATAGCAAAATTGAGAAGAGTTTAATAAGAGGGACTATTTTCAAACATAGGGTTTGAAACATGTTTGTTAGAAAAACTACTGAAGAATGGGACTAACAGCTGTAGAGAGCCTTTATGGTCCCCTGGATTGACTGGCTGAGAGGTGGGAGTGTGTGCAGAGCCTGAGAAGGCAACTCGGTAAAGTGTGATGAAGTGTGTCTGCAGTGGAGGAATGCCCTGAGTCTCAGAGATTGGAAGGTAGGGCACCCAGGACCAAAGACTCCCGCCTGAATCTCCACCCACTCTCTCATTTCTCATTCTGACTCAGTGAACAAGGAAGTATTCTGATGCCCTCCATGTAGATCAACCTCCAGGCAGAGTGTGGTGGGGAAAGGCAGAGGAGAAGTGTCCAGCTCAAGCCTACACCCACTTCTGAACATTTAATTATTCACTCTCTCAGCACCCTGTCAAGACAGATAGGCCCCCAGCCTTTCTTTCCTTATGGCCTGGAGGTCGCTCTGGTGTAAGCCTGCACTCTAATTCACCCAGCCCACATTGGGCATGTTAAAGGAAGAGATGGTGGAACTTAGTAAACCCTTTCTAGGGACAGAACAATTATGAATAGAGAAGTGTCAATTACTGTCCCCTCTGAGCCTGAGATGAAGACAAACAAAACCCTTGCCTTTCTCAGCAGTGTCTTATGGACCAGGGATTGCCATTTTTGAATGTCAGGAGCTGCATCTTTCTCTGGGCATCTCTGACAAAAATCTTAATCTTCAAAGACAACTGTAGAGTTTGGAGACTACAGAGGCGATCTCATAAACAAAAGTGAAAGAAACCCAATACATTAATGTTCATATATTTTTCAAATTATTCCTCCTCCATAGGAGGAAAAAAAACCTAGAAATAAAAAATGACAAATTAATATGGTTCTATTCAAGAAATGGTATCGTGAGAAATTGTTACTTTTTCTTTTATGCTTCTATTTCCCGCCCCCAAATATTCACAGTGGATTTTATTTACTCTTGTAATCAAGAAAAAAACACACACACTTTTCTTCAGTGATCAGGGTAATATTGGGTGACAGAACACTGGAATCAGAGAGGTTGTATTTGGGGGAATGAGGTAAGTCTAAGCAAGAGGCACATTGCCCACCATTTCTCTGGGAACTCAAAATCCTTTTCTTTGATAAATTATTATCTTTAGAAGCACACATAATTTCATTATATTAGATTTTTGCAGAATCACATTTTCCAAATTCTGTTATAGCCTTGCTTTTTATTTAATGCTGCTACTCTTCGACAATTTGTAAGACTTCACTTGCATATGTTAAAGGATATCTCATTAAAAAATAGCTCTTTCCTTGGAAACATCTGTTCCCCGTATGTGGCAGTTATAGGGCAATTTCCTGGAAAATGTATTATTAAAACAGGAGAAAGAAAAAAAAAATCTCAGGATAAACTCTGGAAACTATGGTGTGAGATGCAAGATTAAGAGAGAATATGCTCTCAAACGCTGGAGTTCTGGACAGGCTTTATTTCTCTTCAAATTTCCTTGCTTTAATGCAAATAACTTGAGGTCATTTTTGCCTCAGTTTCTTAGGGTGTGAGATTAGTTTGAATACATGTTCAAAGACAGTTGAACACAAAATAATATTTATAAATTTAAAATATTATATTCACTTTCTTTCAAAAACTGTCAGTTAAATTGATATTTTATTCAAGACACCATAACAGGTATCAAATTAAAAGGCAATTTCTGCAAGAAAGAGCTCTGTATCCTTAAGTTTTCATTTTATTAGACAGGAATTAGAGCAATTGCCCAAAAATTTACTACTTGGAAGAACTGAGTGGCCTGGCCAGTAGTTATTGTTAAACATTCTTTCTCCCTTTTTTTTTCTCTCTTCTCTCTCTCTCTCTCTCTCTCTCTCTCTCTCTCTCTCTCTCTCTCGCACACATACACACATGACACAATTTAATGTTGGCAAACTGCAAGGCCCTCTAAACTTCAAGGCACTATTCAGGATAAGAACTATACTTTTTTAATATGCCTATACTCATATTTGTTAGAAACAAGAATGTATAAGTTTTAGGGTCTGAAAAATAAAGTTATTTTTTTCTAACATGCTATATCTTGAGTACTAGCCATATATCTCTTCGCATTATTATTAGATAAACAATGTTAGTCTGCAAAAATCAAATGTTTAATTAAAGTAGACTATTTGACCAAACCTATGGTGACACACTTACCTATGTGAAAGGGACAAGCTGAGAAGATGAGGAAATTGGAGGAATCGTGGTAAAATACATTTCCTACTAGTGAGGAGCAGGTAAAGGTACTGAAACTTATTCATGTTTTCCAAATTAGTTTTGCAAATGTAGATAAAGAATTATATAGACTAGATTAGATTGGGCCATACTCTTTATATTCTCTTGACATGCAGGAATATATTTAGTTCTCTTTCTCTCCATATATATATCCTATCTAATAAAAGAGTAATATGCAAATTGACTGTCACTCCAAGACACAAGATGGTCACCCCCATGTGTTCAAATATGGCTGCTCCCATGTGGAGCAAAGATGGCTGCCACAAGATGGTCTTCAGGGGAGGGGAGTTGTGGGCAGTTAGGGATGACCAGGCCAGCAGAGAGGGTGACCAGCCTGTTGGGGGTGACTGGGATGGCAGAGGAGGGCAGTTGGGGCAGAACAGGCCAGCAGGGGAGGGCAGTTGGGGGGGACCCTGGCCTGCAGGGGAGGGCAGTTGGGGGGGGACCAGGCCTGCAGGGGAGGGCAGTTGGGGGGGGACCAGGCCTGCAGGGGAGGGTAGTTGGGGGGGACCAGGCCTGAGGGGGAGGACAGTTGTGGGCGAGCAGGCCAGCAGGGAGGGCAGTTAAGGGTGACCAAGTTGGCAGAGAAGGGCAGTTGGGGGAGATCAGGCCAGCAGGGGAGGGCAGTTGGGATGAAGTTTTTGGCGAAGTTTGACACACCAAGCTCAAAAGGTTGCCCATCACTGCCCTAACCACTCCCCTGCCAGCCTGATTGATGCCTAAATGCTCCCCTGCCAGCCTGTTTGCCCCTAACTGCCCTCCCCTGCAGGCCTGGTCACCCCTAACTGCCCTCCCATGCAGTCCTAGTCCCTCCCAACTGCTCTCTCCTGCAGGCCCGGTTGCCCCCAACTTCCCTCCTCTGCCAGCCTGGTTACCCCTAACTGCCCTCCCTTGCAGGCTTGATCGCCCCCAACTGCCCTCCCCTGCAGGCCTGGTCACCCCTAACTGCTCTCCCCTGCTGCCTGGTCCCCCCCAACTGCTCTCCCCTGCAGACCTGGTCCCTCCCAACTGCCCTGACCTGCTGGCCATCTTGTGGTGGCCATCTAGTGACCACATGGGGGCAGCCATCTTGTGTGTTGGGGTGATGGTCAATTTGCATATTACTCTTTTATTAGATAGGATATATATATATATATATATATATATATATATATATATATTGAGTAAATATATATATATATATATATATATATATATATACACTGAGTGACCAGATTATTATGATCTCTGAATGCATAATAATTTGGCCACTCAGTGTATATCTTATTTAATAAAAGGCTAATATGCAAATTGTCCCCTCGACCAGGAGTTCGACCAGCAGGCAGTCCAGCCAACTGCCCATGTCCCCTCCCACTGGCCAGGCTGGCCGGACCCCACCCATGCACGAATTCTTGCACCAGGCTTCTAATATATAATATATATATATATACACACACACACACACACACACACACACTGAGTGGCCAGATTATTATGCGTTCAGAGATCATAATAACCTGGCCACTCAGTGTGTGTGTGTGTGTGTGTGTGTGTGTATACATATACATATATATATATATATATATATATATATATATCCTATATATATTATATATATAATTTTCTGAGAAAATAAATGAGTTCTATGTAGCAGGGTTTCATTTTTAGTTGAACTTGACCTATAGTACAACTTCTTCTCATGCAAAATATCTCCTCAAAATGCACCTTTTGGAAAATATTAGTCCATTCTTTGAAATGGGAATTTATGATTAGTTAAAAATGAGCAGGGTATAATTTATTTTTCCTGAGAGATCCTTTCAAAAGTCTGAAAAATGGAGTTCTAAAGTTTTCTCTTAGTTACAATGAAATGCAAAATAAAATGTCTTTCATTCTGTATAGTAAAAAAAAAAAAAAAAGCAAGTTATTTTTCCCATGGTGTCTGATCTGGAAAATCTGTTAGCCATGGGGCATTTTTGTTCTTTGAAGATTTCATTATAGCAAGCAGAATAACACATAATATAAAGAATGCACATCCATTATGGAGAACATGTAACATATAAACTTTTATTGAGTTAATTCCTTCATTAAATAGAAGTTACTTTGAACTGCTGGGTTAACACCTGCGAAGTAATCAGCTTCACATGGATTATAATATTTCTATTTGATGTTTAAAGTTTCTTGGAATCACGGTGCACATCTAAGGTTTTGACTTTGAGGTGAAAACTGGTGCATTTACAGGAGGCCTAATTGGGAACTGTGAACCACCGAGCTGTTTTAAAGCAACCGTGTTTGAACCCCTGGCTCTGTGTTTCTGCACTGTCAGGCTCAGGCTCCTTCTCAACAAGCAAATTCGGGTTCATCATTAGCAAGCAAGTGCTCTTTCACAGATAACTGCTGCGCCTGGGTGAGCCTTTGCTTGCAGCTGGCCGCTCACTATGGGAGAGGGCCAACTGCTCTGCAGAATTAAGGGACAGATGCAGTGTCCCTGAGTCAGTGTGACCCTTGCAGCGTTTCTGCATCAAGCGCTTTTGGAATTTAAACATTTAAAGGAAGCCTCCGTGAAGGGCTGCAGGAGTGTGCTTTTGGTGTTGAGAATAACAACCAAAACATATGGTCTCTCCCTGTCTAGACAGAATGGTACTGTCCCAGACAGAAAGGTCTCCACAGGCCAGACAGTCCATGTAGCACTGCAGTGCTGAGAGCGCCACGATGCCCCGGTGCGAGGGAGCAAAACACAAAAACAACCATCGTGTCTGAGGGATAATTAGCAGGACCCAGCTCAGCGGACAGCCTGTGCTGTGTATGTGTGTGTGTGTGTGTGTGTGTGTGTGTGTGTGTGTGTGTATGCGCGCGTGCACGTATATGCGTGTGTGTTTTTCTGCATGAGGCTCAAATTTAGACACAAGTCTGATGCAATAACAATTGACATGAAGCTTTAAATGCTATAACTGCAGAGAGTAGATTGAGATTGCTTATAAGGAAAAAAACAAAATTCTGTTTTGATATTTTAGCTTAATATCAGTTTTCAAATGGAGAATTAAGAATTCAAATAATTATGTAAGCCACTCCTAAGTTGTGTAGGATTTTTGTGTTCAAAGGAAAAATGGTTCAGAATAAATATTATTGGAAGGATTTATATTTGTAAATCTTGACCCGGTAAATCTCACACTTAAAAAAAAAAAGCAACAAAACACATTTTCTTTTCTCATTTTTACACCTGGTTCACAGTTGCAAAAGACAGTGATTACCCGTCTTCCTGTGGGGGGTGTCCTGTCCCTCAGGTGACACAGGGGCACCCATTCGTCATTCCCAGCAGCTGTTGAGTGTTAGTAAACCCAAGGCAAACATCTGTGTGGATTTTGGGTACATTTATTTCTTTAGGGTCTTACTTTGCTCTTAGACAAAGCTATATGGAAGACCACGGAGAATAGCAATTTGTCCCTTTTCTGATTTTTCCTTTTTCTGCTCTAAGGAAAACAGCAAAATGTACCTGGCTTTAACCAACTTGTACTACGTGATGACTCGGACACAGATAAAAATCGTCATAGTGTATCTCAGGGTTTCTTCTGGCTGGTGTCCTTTACGTGATAAAACTGCTTCCTCTGCTTACAGACTAGGACGATTAATTGTCTTTGTCTAGAAATGACACAGATTTGAGAAACACTGCCTAAAAGAAGGCTATGGTCCTAAACATGTTCACTGCTTTACTCAAAACATTATAAAAAATTTAAAATATAAGAATGTCACCCTGGCTGATTTTGCTCAGTGTTTAGAGCATCAGCCCAAGCACCGGAGGGTCAAGGATTTGATGCCAAGCCAAGGCACATACCTAGGTTGCAGGATCCTGCAGAAGGCAACTGATTGATGTATCTCTTTCACGTCAATGTTTCTTTCTCTCTCTCTCTCCCCTAAAAATCACTTCCACTTTCTCTAAAAATCAATGGAAAAAATATTCTCAATGAGCATTAACAAAGTGAATGAATGAATGAATAAATGAATACAAATAAATAAATGAGTAGCTATTTCTGCCACTGTTATTTCAAGATATAACTTTTAAACTTAATGGGTCGGTAAATTTTCTGAAAGATACTTCATAGACAAATGTTCAGAACTTGTCCTTGTATAAAAGAGTTATTCTGCCCTAGCTGGTTTGGCTCAGTGGATAGAGCATCAAACTGCGGACTAAAGGGTCCCGGGTTTGATTCTGGCAAAAGGCACATGCCTGGGTTGCGGGCTCAATTCCTCCCCAATAGGGGACGTGCAGGAGGCATCCGATAAATGATTCTCTCTCCTCATTGATGTTTCTATCTCTCTATGTCTCTCCCTTCCTCTCTGAAATCAATAAAAAATATATTAAAATTTCTTTTTTAAAAAAAAGAGTTATTCTGTTGGCAAGAGAAGGTATGACCAGGAGCAGAGCAAGCATTGTGCCGTCTTGCTGCTCTGTGATGGTGTCCACGGACAGGAGACAGGTCAGAGTCAGCTCTTGGTGGAAAGGTTGTCTCCTTCCCACCAGTAGCCCTGATCTCAGTGAATGAATTAATCTTCAGGGAAGTGTAAGTTACTCAATGCAAGACCTTCAGTCACTGGAGTTTGAGAGTCAAGTGGGATCCCAGACGTCAGCCCACCAGTACGCTGGGCTCTTCTGTCTCTGGAGGAAGTGATCAGTAAGAAAGCAATTCCACAGCACATGCCTAGAAAGCTGCCTCACTGTGGCTTAGTCCTGGGAAGGTTCTTCTCCTCCTGCCCTCCCCTTAGTGTTCCTGCACTCCAGCCCGACTTGGTATCTGTGGTTTCCTGTGCATTCTGGCTGGGAGCTTGCCAGCCAGGTAACACCTGTCCTTTCTCACCAATCCTTAGAGTCCAGCCAAAGAGAAGCTGAGAATTTGCTTGCACACAGCCAAGCACACTAAAGGCTCCCCAAGCTGCAGATGGCCACAAACAGCCGAGAGTCTATTTTAGTCTATTTTGTAGAGTCTGGACATGTGGGCCAGCACTTCATTTTACACCTAAAATACAATCTAAAACTGTTCTAAAAAATGCCTAAAGATTGGTTTATCAGAATTGGGACAAATGTGAAAAGAAAATAATAAGAACAATAAAAGACCCCATGATAACTATATTCATCACACAAATCACAAGTAGAAGCTATTGTACTGAAACTGGTCCTCCATATACTGGTTTGAAAAGTAGAAAGCTTATACCTGACTTAGAAAAACTGAAAAATTGATTCTTTTGAGTTTTGGCCCACAAAATATTAAACTATATTACATATATGTTAGAGGCCCGGTGCACAAAATTCGTGCACGGGAGGGGGTCCCTCAGCCCGGCCTGCACCCTCTCGCAATCCGGGACCGTTGGCTCCTAACTGCTCACGTGCCTGCCTGTCTGATCACCCCTAACACCTCTGCCTGCCTGTCTGATGCCCCTAATCTCTCTGCCTGCCTGCATGATTGTCCCTAACCACCTCTGCCTGCCGACCTGATCGCCCCTAACTGCTTTCCCCTGCCAGCCTGATCGTCCCTAACTTCTCTCCCCTGCTGGCCTGATCACCCCTAACTGCTCTCCTCTGCTAGCCTGATCGCCTCTAACCACCTCTGCCTTGGCCTCCGCCACTGTGGCTTTGTCTGGAAGGAAGTCCAGAAGATGCCCAGTCTATCTGGTCTAATTAGCATGTTACCCTTTTATTAATATACTAGAGGCCCAGTGCATGAAATTCGTGCACGGAAGGGGCGTGTCCCTCAGCCCAGCCTGCACCCTCTCTAATCTGGGACCCCTCGAGGGATGTCCGACTGCCCGTTTAGGCCCGATCCAGGCAGTTGGACATCCCTCTCACAATCCAGGACTGCTGGCTCCCAACTGATCACCTGCCTGCCTTCCTGATTGCCCCTAACCGCTTCTGCCTGCCAGCCTAATCACCCCCTAACCACTCCGCTGCCAGCCTGTTTGATGCCTAACTGCTCCCCAGCCAGCCTGTTTTCCCCCAACTTCCCTCCTCTGTCGGCCTGGTCACCCCTAACAGCCCTCCCCTGCAGGGTTGATCGCCTCCAACTGCCCTCCTTGCAGGCCTGGTGCCTCCCAACTGTCCTCCCCTGCTGGCCATCTTGTGGTGGCCGTCTTGTGTCCACATGGGGGCAGGATCTTTAACCACATAGGGGCAGCTATATTGTGTGTTGCAGTGATGGTCAATCTGCATATTACTCTTTTATTAGATAGGATAGAGGCCTGGTGCATGGGTGGGGCCTGACTGGTTTGCCCTGAAGAGTGGGGGTTCCCTTGGGGCGTGGGGCGGCCTGAGTGAGGGGCCTGTAGTGGTTTGCAGGCCGGCCACGCCCCCTGGTGACCCAAGAGGAGGCCCTGGTATCTGGAATTTATTTACCTTCTACAATTGAAACTTTGTAGCCTGGAGCAAAGCGAAGCCTGCTGCTCGCTCCCCCGCCAGCAGTGATTTCTGTTGGAGTTAATCACCTTCTATAATTGAAACTTTGTAGCCTTGAGTGGAGGCTTAGGCCGGCAACAGGATGGCTTCTTTTGTTACCATGGAAATCCAAGCCTCCCTCCTGCTCTCGGTGGCTGTAGCCATCTTGGTTGGGTTTATTTGCATATTTGCTCCTGATTGGCTGGTGGGCATGGCTTGGCTGGTGGGTGTGGCTTAGACGTAGCAAAGGTGCGGTTAATTTGCATATTACTCTATTATTAGGTAGGATATATATGTATGTGTGTGTGTATATATATATGTATGTATCAGAAGGCCATTTAAAAATATTTTAATAGAAAAATATCCACTGTAAAAATAATTCTCTATAAATAAGAAACAATTTTATCTAGCATGTAGTCTTGTGGAAAGGTTTACCAATTCTCTATATTTAATAATTAAAATAATAAATACATTTTCTCAGAAATTCAAAGTGTATACCATCATATATCAATGTATAGAGGTAAAATGCAAAAAACAACACACACACAAAAAAAACCTAAAAAGCAAATTCTTTCTCAACTTGTACCTTTTAATAATTTTTCTCAAAGTAACACTAGCTTATGTGAGGTATATAATTGAAAGAGTCAATAAAGGGTAAAAAACGGAGGGATGGAATTAGAGGGAAATTATATATTTTTATACGTGAGGTTTTACATTTTCCAAGTTTTAAACAATAAACTATGTTAACTTTAAAATCATAAGAATACTTTCTTGAAGTAAACAAAGAGAGATTAAGTATTGCTGGGCTAGAGAGAATGCAACATCCTCCCTCCTGTGACTTACTCTTCCCTCCCTGGCTGCTCCTTTTCAGATTCCTTCTCAGACTCCACTTTCTCTGCAGCCCAAGGGTTTATTGCTCACGGGTCAAGTGGGGCTCTTCATTTGATGCCCTAGTTCTCGCATAAGGCTGTCACACTGGACTCACTGTTCATATGCTTGTCACCTCCACCTGGAATTGTCAGTACAGCCTTCTGTATATCCAAACCTCCTCAGTGGAAATGACAAGGCAGGTCACAGAACACCTTAAACTCAACTTTTGAAACTTAATTCATCTACTTCACACAACCTTTTATCTACCTCATATTCTCCATCTTCACTAGTTGAAGTCACCATCCAGTGAGGGACTTCCTCAAGAAACCTAGGCTTTCTTTGTTCCTCTGCATCTGTCCTCTGTAATGCTATCCATTTCTGCCACTTCCAACCTCCTAACTGTGTGTATAGCTTTCTGTCCTCACCATTGCCATGAGCCTCATGATTGGTTTTCCTAGACTTCATTCTCACCCTTATTCCCTATCAATTTATCTTCTCTCAAGGCTGCCAGGGTGATTTTTATTTTTAGAACAAATCTGATCATGTCTTTCCCCCACTGCTGATCTTTCAATGGCTCCAGATTGTCCTGAGATGAATTCAAACTTTATAGCCTGCCCAGCAAATTTCACAGTCTGCAGACTCACTTTCTGAGATGCAACTACAGCTTCTGAGCTGTCTGGCTTCAAACATATTTGCTATTTCTTTAATAAGCCCATTTTTTTCAAGCTTCCCCAAAGATGAACATGGCAGCCCTTGCTTCTCAGAATGCCCAGCTTTCATTATACACCAGACAAAACTTCTACTTCTCATTTAAAAACTCCTATCTATTGTCACCTTCTCCAAAAAGAATCCATTGAGTACTGAGTTAGGCACCTAACTCAGAGTTCATCAGACTATACATGATTTCCTTCAGCCACTGTGTGCTGCTGTACATTTTGGGCTCTTTAGATGAAGGCATGTTTCTTGTTTTCATTGTTTGAGCACTAGAAGAAGGTATTGATGTATCACTTATAAAATTAAAAAGTAATTTTAAAGTAGCAAATTATTGGTAGCAACTTAAATAACGGATTCATAGAGACTGGCTAAGTACATTTTGGCCCATCCATACAGAGGCACACTGTGTAGCTAGTAAAAGGAATGGAGAGCATTGTATATACATATGTGGAAGAGTTCCCAAAACAGGCCCAAGTGAAAAAGCAACATGTTAAAAAAAAAAACAAATAAGTAAAAACCCATAATAATTGTCAGCTGAGAACAAAGATGGGAGGAAGATGTATTTTTTTATATACCTGCTTGTATCTTTTAAATATATTACTACTAGTGGCCCAGTGCACGAAATTCATGCATGGGGGGTCGTTCCCTCAGCCCAGCCTGCACCCTCTCCAATCAGGGACCCCTTGGCAGATGTCCAACTGCCGGTTTAGGCCCAATCCACCAGGGATCAGGCCTAAACCGGCAGTCAGACATCCCTCTCGCAATCTTGGACCGCTGACTCCTAACCACTCACCTGCCTGCCTGCCTGCCTGCCTGATTGCCCCTAACTGCCTCTGCCTGCCTGCCTGCCTGATCACCTCTAACCTCTCTGCCTGCCGGCCTGATTGCCCCTAACTGCCCTCCCCTGCCTGCCTGATCTCACCCTCAACTGCCTTCCCCTGCTGGCCTGATCTTGCTCCCCACTGTCCTCTCTGCCTTGGCCCCCACCACCATGGCTTTGTCCAGAAGGAAGTCAGACATCCGGAAGATGGCCGGTTGACTCGGTCTAATTAGAATATTACCCTTTTATTAGTATAGATAGATTATATAAGATAGGATTGCTTAAATGGTGGTGGGAGCCTTTTTCAGCAGAAGGAGATGCTCTTGGCAGACAAAAATACATAATCCCTATATCTGAACTGATAGCCAGCCATATGCACTATACTGCCAAACTGGTCATTAAAAAATTGAACTGTTTTCTTACACCTTATACCAAACAGCTGTTGCCCTTAAAACCCCTCCTCAGCCCCCACTTTAGATTCTGTCTTTGCAGTTCACCCAGGTTAGGTTCTGATTGGTCAGTTTCTATGCCAGTCAGCGTCAAAAGCTTCTCCTCCTAGGCAGCCATTGGCTCCTCACAGTCCACCCAGATTTGGTTCTGATTGGTCGGTTTCTATGCCAGTCAGTGTCTCTGAGCCTATATCTGGGCCTGATCAGAGAGGCGGGGCTGATCTGCAGCCCCCACAGAGGCTGCGGATCAGACCCTGCCTCTCTCTCCCTGGGCCTCTCTCTGGGCCTGATCCTCAGCCCCCTCGGCAGTCAGTGCTGGGTGACCATGGCAACCCAGAACTGACTGCAGGACTGACTTCCGGTCGGTCAAGCCTTCGGTCATTTTGGACGTTTTGGACCCTGGGTTTTTAAATATTAGGATGAATATATATTATCTATTTTTTTTCATTCACTCAGTTTTTTTTAATTAAATATTTTAAATTTATTTTTCAATTACAGTTGACATTCAATATTATTTTCTATTAGTTTCAGGTGTATAGCATAGTGGTTAGAAAATCACATACTTTACAAAGTGATCTCCCAACATTTCAAGTATTCATCTGGCATCACACATAGTCATTACAATATTATTGATTAGTGGGGAGGACTGGAGAGGGCTGGAAGAGGTTAATGGGAGAAACAGGACCAATGTAATACTTTCAACGATAAAGATTTTTAAAAAGATAAAAAAATATTATTGACTATAATTCCTATGCTGTACTTTACATTTTGCAACTACCAATTTGTATTTCTTAATCCCTTCAACCTTTTTCACTTAGCCCCCACAACTCTCCTTCTCTCTAGCAACCACCAGTTTGCTCTATGTATTTATAGTCTGCTTCTGTTTTGTTTGTTCATTTATTTTTTCTTTAGATTTCACATATAAGTGAAATCATATGGTATCTCTTTGACTTACTTATTTCACTTAGCATAATACCCTCTAAGTCCATTCATACTGTCACAAATGATAAAATTTTATTCTCTTTATGGTCAAATAATATTGCATTGTTTAAATATATATGTACCACCACTTTATTATTTTTTAAGGTATTGTTATTGTTGAAAGTATTACAGATGTCCCCTTTTTACCCCCATTGACCCCCTCCACCTACCCCCATCCCAGGCCTTTTACACTATTGTCTGTGACCATGGGTTATGCTTATATGCATATAAGTTCTTTGGTTAATCTCTTTCCACACCCTCCTTCCCTCTGATATTCGTCAATCTGTTCCATGCTTTTATGTCTCTGGATCTATTTTGTTCATTAGATCCCACATTTGAGTGAGATCATATGATACTTGATTTTCTCTGACTGTATTATTTCACTTAGCAATGTATTCTTCAGGTCCCTTCATGCTGTCTCAAAGGGTAAGAGATCCTTCTTTTATACTGCTGCATAGTATTCCATGGTATAAATGTACCATAGCTTTTTTATCCACTCATCTACTGATGGGTACTTGGGCTGTTTCCAGATCTTAGCTATTATAAATAACACTAGTATGAACATAGGGCTGCATATATTCTTTCAAATTAATATCTGTTTTTTTCCCCTAACATATACCTAGAAGCAGAATTGCTAGATAATAAGGCAGTTCCATTTTTTATTTTTTGAGGACCCTCCATACTGTTTTTCATAGTATCTATACCAATCTTCATTTCCACCAACAGTGCACGAGGGTATCCTTTTCTCCACTTCTTCGCCAACACTTGTTGGTTGATTTAGTGATAATAGCCATTTTGACACGTATAAGGTGATATCTCATTGTGGTTTTAATTTGCATTTCTCTGATGATTAGTGACGTTGAGCATCTTTTCATATGTCTATTGGTCATCTGTATGTCCTCTTTGTAGTAGTGTCTATTCAGGTCCTTTGCCCATTTCTTAATTAGATTGGTGTGTTTGTGTGTGTGTGTGTGTGTTTTGGTGTTGAGTTATATGAGTTATTTATAAATTTTGGATATTAGCCCTTTATCAGATATAGTATTAGTGAATGTCTTCTTCCATTCAATAGGGGTTGTCTTTTTTTGTTGTTGATGGCTTCCTTCACTGTGCAAAACCGTTTTAGTTTGAGGTAGTTTCATTTGTTTATTTTTTTTTTCTTTTGTTTCGTTTGGAGACAGGTATGTTTTTTATTCATCTTGGTATTCCCAGTGTTCTTCGTAGTACTTGACACATAGTAGAGGCTCAATAAATATTTGATGAGTGATTGAATGAACAGGGGCTCTCTCAAAAGATGTTTATGCCTATATGTAAACATATTTTGGGATCATTAAGGTGTCTATTATGATTAATCAATGTGAACTTTAGGATATGCCATATCTTTCTTAATATTTTTTTTCCAAGCAGTTGTTTCTTATTAAAACATCTGAGTGTAAGATAATAAATGAATGAAAATGAAAATGCATTTTAGATAGAGTTGTTGGACAGAGAAGCACCTACTAAAGTTGAAAAATATAGGACTAGGCTCACATAGCAGCCCTGACAAACTAGATGACTTTTAGTCAAATCATTCAACCTGTTTGAGCCTTCATCTTTTCATCTCTAAAACATGTCTGTAAAGTTTGTATATAAAATATCTACATTATATGGCTAACTATTTGGGTGGTGTTGGGGAGTGCTTTAAAGAAATCAACAGCCAATTGTCATTTTCAGCTTAAGAATTTTTTTAAATATATATTTTTTTATTTCAAAGAGGAAGGGAGAGGAGAGAGAGAGATAGAAACATCAATGATAAGAGAGAATCATTGATTGGCTGCCTCCTGCACTCCCCACGCTGGGGATTGAGCCCGCAACCTGGGTATGTGCCCCTATGGGAATCAAACCATGACCTCCTGGTTTATAGGTTGATGCTCAACCACTGAGCAACACTGGCTGGGCCAGCTTAAGAATTTCTCATTCCCAACAAATAGTTCATTGGATCTCAACTTTTTTCTTCAGATTCTCAGTTTCATTGAATATATTTCATTAGATGTTATTCCTGAAATACCTAAGCATGTTTGTGTCTTTCTTTTTGTCTAAATATGGTATCATTTTAAGTTGTTATGATACATTCTTTATTTTGCTTAATATTATAAATCTGGGATGCCTAAATACACATTTTGAAACTAAATCAATGTTTAGAAATATTGAACCAGTGTATATCTTTTAAAATCTTATGCTCTATTGAAATAGTCACCAACATGTATGAAATGTCTCAATCTAACATTTTAACATTTCTTATTCTTTGAGGCTGAACTACTAAACAGGTAATTACCAATAATTATCCACCAGGTATAATATTAGAAGAAGTAATATCAATAATTAGTACTTGCATAAAACAGTTTAATTTTTTTCCTTTGGAGAGATTTATTTCTAACTATTTCTGTAGACTGTAGCAGATGAAATATTAGATAATGGATTTTTATTGATTTTAGCTGAACATTGAAGATGTACAAAATACATTTCCATAACATTAATGGTCATGAGTTTCAGAGCATATTGATTGGATTGATGTAATACATTTGTTTGTTTGGAATATTAACGTCATGAGAAGAGAAAACGCATCCCAGCAGATAGATGTGGCATGCTGCATTCAAGAAGGAGAGGAGGAGGAGGAGAACTATTGGTGTTTTAGTGCCAAGCATCAGCCTGATTTACTGTGTGGTTCAAAGAACCACTCATCTCATATATTGCTGCATGCTTCCATGTTACAAGAGAGCATCATACAAATGCTGAATAGCCTTAGCCTTCCTCCCTTTTAAATGAATGAGACCATAAAGTAGCAATTGCCTCTTAATGTGTTTGTGGAAAGAGGGCTTAGAAAAACACAAGCTAAAGCTCTGATTTTCACAACAATTAGGCAATGATGCTTTTTTCATCAGGGTCACTTTGAGGGAAATGATTCTTCTAAAGGGGTCCCAGAGTCTGAGTTATGTATAGAATCTTTCATTCTTCCTTAAAGAGGTCTGAAAGTTCATTCAAATGTAAATGTTGCTAGTGACAAATGCAGTGTTTATCAGAAAGACAGATGATTTGGGTTAGATAATTCAGTCCTAGAGACTTTCTATATCTGAAATAACTGGACCACAGCAGAATTAATCCAGTTCCTGGAGCCATTTTAGAAAATAAATCAAACTGAATATAGTCAATCCAATCAGTTGCTCGCCTATTGATCTGTACTGTTGGAAACACAAAACTGATGGTCTGCAGCCCATAGGACCGCATCTCATAGTCTTGGTGGAAGTAGGTTTTAAACTAACTCCTAGTAAATAATTACTACCTATTTCCCTTACCTTATATAATAGCAAAAAGGCCAGGGTTCTGGAGTCAGCTATAATGTGAATTTGAGTCCTGCCTCTCCCAATTATTAAATAGGTGACAGTGGACACGTTGGTTTATTGCACTTATCGTCCTCTATCAAGTTTGAATAAAAAGACCTTGCTCACAGGATTGCTACAAGGAACAAGGGCACAGAGTGTATATGATTGCTGCCCAAGACCTGATGGCTTCTGCTTACCTCTTCCCTAATTGGGGTTCTTCTCAGCTTACTGTTGTTTTGTCAGAGAGAATCATTATCTTTGGGAAAGGAGGAGGATGCTGTATAGATTTTTAAATTACTTTTAGGTAATTAATTTGGGGATCTTGAAAAATAACCAAACAAATCTTGACCCCTACTTCCCATTATATATAAAAATCAATCTCTGGTGGATAATATATTTAAATGTGCAAAGTAAAATAATAAACTTTTTTTTCAAATAAAACATAAGAGCATATCTTTATGACCTTGAATAGGAAAAGACTTTTTAAATATAATGCCCCAAACACTAATCATTTGTAAAAGTGATAAATTGTACCACATTGAAATTAATAAATTCTATTCACAAAAGAGACCATTAAGATAGTGGAAATGTCATTTGCAGAGAAGCAAAAGATATTTGCAATTACATATATTACAGGAAAAACTTGTACCTGGTAGATGTAAACAACTCCCACAAATCAATAAGACAGAGACAAATAACCCAAGAGAAAGATTAGTTTAAAAAGCTCAGAGTCACATCACCAAAGAGGCTATCCAAATGGCTGTTAAACATATGAAAAGCTGCACAACTTCATGATTCACAGAGGGAAATGCAAACTGAAGCCACAGTGCAATACTATTCCACACCCACCAGAATGACCAAGTGTCAGTGAGTGGGAGGAGCAACCAGAACATGCATGCATGGTTAATAAGAGTAGAAAAGGCGTAATCACTTAGGAAAACTCTTGGAAATGCCTACCAAGGTAGACTATGAATATCAACTGCGGCCCTAAAATTCCAATCCTAGAAATGTACTCAAAGAAATGCACACATTAAAGTTTATCAAAAGCACTTACAAGAATGTTCATAGCAACAGTTGTTGTTAGCCCCAAAGTGGAAACAATCCCAATATAGCATATTCATAAAATGGACATAATGTAGAACATATATTAAAAATCACCATTACACACAAGAACATCAATGAACTCTCATAAGCATAGTGTTGATCTAAATAAGCCACACACTGGAGTATAAACTGCATTGCACTCCAATTATAAAAACATTTTAAAAAGTACAATTTATGGTGTTAGAAGTTATCTTTGAAGAGGAGCAATGATTGGAGAGGCAGCATGAAAGAAATTCAGGAAATGTTGGTAATGTTTTCTTTCTGGATTCAGGCACTTGCTACAGAGAGGTGTATCTACTTGGGAAATTTATTCAGCTGGACAGTTATGGTTTGTGCACATTTATAAGTGTATGCTGTAATAAAAAGTGTCTTTTTGTAAGTTTCTAGTGACAACTTCTTAAAGAAAAAAATTCTTGAACATAAACACAATGCATGTTCATTATTAAGAATTTGGAAAATATAGAGAAGGGTGCTGAAATCATCTATAAATCTGCTACTCTGTTTGTATACAACATTGGAATTTTCACATATTCTCTTCCAGTGTTCTTCCTTCTATTCATACATTGTGTGTAAAACATAATATCCAATACACAGCATAACGGTTTTTTAGCCTTATTTATTTATTTACTTTTACTTAACAGCACTCTCTCCTGCCATTAAATACTCTTCGGGACACTTCAAAAGGCTCCTTCCCCAGACCTGGCCCGCTGCTGCATTTAGCCCATGGCCTTGACCATATGTACTTTCATCTCAGCATTGCTTAAACTACACATCTGCTGGGGCCTGGAGCTAAAGCTGGGCCATTAAAAACAAATCAATTTAGACCTAACTGGATCTTACCAACAGTCTTTGACAGTGGGTGGCCCTGAACCCAATGTTACTTAATATCATCATTGTTGACCTGAGCTTGTAAGCCCTTGCACAGCATCATCCCCACTAGAAGCAACCCGACTGCATGCAGATTACGTCCCAGGCAGGGTCTAGTCACTTGCTCCTAATTGCAGCAATTGGCCAGATTGTGCAACAAGAAGTATCCAGGGTCAGGGAGACCCAGCCAGGGCACTACGGGAACGGGAACCAGCTCTGCAACTGCCAGCAGAGTGATGCTGGGCAAAGGCCTAAGAATCAGGGACCCAGTTGTTTAGCAGGAAAATGTGGATAATAACTCCTACCTTATAGCATGATGTATGTATTTACACCAAGTAGCATAGGCACATGATCAATTATAGAGACATTTAAATAAGTAATGATCTAGTCATTTCCTTGTTTACAAATCTTAGAGTTTGCTCTTTAGCAAGGAAGTGAGGCCTCATGCTTGTGTGTTCAGCCTCTTCTCTCAACAGTCTATAACATCAGCTGTGTGTACCAACCACTCAGAGTGATTTGCAGCTTCTTGAACACAAAATGGTTTGCACATTTTTTTTTCCTATCTGGAAGCTACTTTTGCCTCATTTTCTGCCTCCCTGCATGCTTACTCATTCACTTACTAATTTACATTCACCTATATGTTTTTATCAAGATTTGTTATGTCCAGGGATGGGGGGTGGGGGTGGGGGTGGGCTACAGGGGATCAAGGGGGGAAAAAAGAGGGGGTATGTAATTCTTTAAACAATAAAGATGTTTTTTAAAAAAAGAAAGAAAAGGAAACAAACAAAAAAAGTTTTGTTAGGCCTTAATTGGTTTGGCTCAGTGGATAGAGCATCGGCCTGTGGACTGAAAGGTCCCAGGTTCGATTCCAGTCAAAGGCATGTACCTTGGTTGCAGGTACATCCCCAGTAGGAGGTGTGCAGGAGGCAGCTGATCGATGTTTCTGACTCCCTGTCCCTCTTCCTTCCTCTCTGTAAAAAAATCAATTAAAAAAAATATATATTTTAAAAAGTTTTGTTAAGTCATCTCAGAAATGTTCTCTGAAGCCTCCCGAACTCAGGCCTGGTTATAGGTCCATCGCATGAGTTCCTATTGCCCCCTGAACTTGACCCATCACAGGAATTATCACATTGTACTGAAGTGACCTATTTACTGGGTCTCTTTCAGATGGCAAATTGCCCCAGGATAAGGTCTAGTTTGCTCATCTTTATATCTCCAAGCCCTGGCACAAGACCTGGCAAATAGCTGCGGCACACAAAATCTATGCTAATTGAATGACTCTCTGTTGCATTTTATTTTTATTATTTTTTTACTTTTTATGTGATTGTTATATTTTATTTTCCAAGTAATGCTGATTAAAAATATTTGCACACTTACTTTGAAGTCCACAATTTAGCACACTTATTTGTATGGCTTTAAAAGTTATAGCACAAGATCTTAACATTAAGGATCAGGAGAAAGATTCATTCAAAACAAAGCCTGATATATCATATACATGTTTTTCTCTATACTTTATTTTAAATACATTACTTTTTAAATGATACTCATCTTTTTTTTTTTAATCTGGTGGTAAAATACTAGTGCAATTTTTATTCAAAATAAAAGTAACCACAGATATAAATAAATTTTCCCAATTGAAAATGGTCCTTCAACTGCCATTAAATGAAATTTCTCCACCTAACTTAAGTGAAAAAGAACTGGTAGTTGTCACTATAAGCAAAAATATAAAGTACTACACAGCATCATCTACATCACTCCTCACAACACAAACTGAAAGAACCAGAGATGTTTTACAGAAGTTCAGTTGAATTTGAAAGGCACATGGGTATAGATTTTCTTTTACATTCTGGACATTTTGCCACCATTTCTGTTGCAGAGATGACACCTGTGACTATCTGGTAGACAAGAATGTGTTCAAACTAAAGAAAGCCAGAAGTCAAGACATACTGCACAGCAATAATGCACTAAATTTGTTGCATTTTAATTTCAATAAGAAATAACTTGAGAAGATCCAGGACTCTTTTTATTTTATTTTATTTTATTTTATTTTATTTTATTTTACTAGAGGCCCGGTGCACGAAATTTGTGCATGGCACGGGGGGTGGGGGGGCGGGGGGGCGTTGGTCCGTCCCTCAGTCCAGCCTGCACCCTCTCCAATTCGGGACATCCCTTTCACAATCCGGGACCACTGGCTTCTAACCACTTGCCTGTCTGCCTGCCTGATCGCCCTTAACTGCCCTCCCCTGCTGACCTGATTGCCCCTAACTGCCGCCCTGTTGTGTGGGTCCTGGGTGCGGGTATCCAGCTCCCTCCTCCCTCCTGTCAGAGTCTGGAGTGTGCCATGGGACTTAGACCTGGCCGGCCCAACCCCCACTGGGCAAGACCCAGCCCCGGCCAGCCCCACACCCGTTAAGCACTGTCGGCATGTCATGTCCCTGGCTGGCACCAGGTGGGGACACAGCCTCCTGCTGATTGGTCGTTACAGCATGAGGGGGTGATGACCATTTGCATATTAGCCTTTTATTATTATAGATTTTATTTTTATTCTTTTTTTAGGCCCAGACCTCAGAAAGTCAGAACAATCAAGTTTTGTGGTTTTTTTTTTTTTTTTTCCTCTTGGTATCCAACATGGGAAATAAAATCACATTAGAAGGAAGCTGGAAGACCTAGAAAAGTTAGAAGTTGTTAGTATGTAGATTGAGGTTTCTTATGTATCCATCCTACTACAGAGATAGAATAGTTTTCATTATATCTTTCTCTGATATTTTGTTGTTAGTGTATAAAAACACAACTGATTGCTGTATTTATTTTATATCCTGCAACTTTACTTAATTCAATGATTAGTTCCAACAGTTTTTTAGTTGAGTATTTAGAATTTTCAATAGATAATATCATATAATCTGCAAATAACAACAATTTTACATATTACTTCCCCATATGGATGCCTTTTATTTTGTTGTCTTACCTAACTGTTCTGGCTAGGATTTCAAGTTCTATGTTTAATAAGAGAAGTGAGAATGGGCACGTTGTCTTATTCCTGATCTTAGAAGAAATGCTTTCAATCTTTCACCCATTGAGTATGATGTTAGCTGTGGGTTTGTTGTATATGGTTTTTATTATATTGAGGTATGTTCCTTTTTATCCAATTTAATGAGGATTTTTATCATGAAAAGATGGTGTGTTTTGTTAATTGCTTTTTCTTTGTCTATTGAGTTGATCATATACTCTTTATCTTCCATTCTTTGATGTGATGCATCTATTATTGATTTGCATATGTTGAACTATTCTTATATCCCAGGGATCTTGGTATGTGAGCCTGTTTGCTAATATTTTGTTAAGAATTTTTACATTTATGTTCATAAAAGATACTGGTCTCTAGCTTTCTATTCTTGTAGTGTTCTTACCTATATTTGGTATCAGGGTGATGCTGGCCTCATAAAATGAGTTTGGAAGTGTTCCTTCCTCTTCAATTTTTTGGAAGCATTTTGAGAAGGATTGGCATTAATTCTTCATTAAATAAAATGGTTTTACTCATGGGGAAAAGAATGCTTCGAAGTATTTGAATAAAGCTCTGACTCCCTAAACAACAGACAAGCAAAGTCTACCTTAATGTCAGTTGCTATACTTCTGTCTGTGTGCTCATAGCCCCATCCCTCCCCAGCCATTCTCTTCTTAGGTCATGCAAATATTAACACTACTTTAAAGCTGTTTTGAAGGCATGAGAATGGCTTTAAGTTGATATTCTCTCTCTACTCTGATTTGTGTTTATTTCATTGACGGACTTCCTAAAATAAATCTTAATTTTTAGTGTCCAAGTTATTGAGATGTACCTTCTTGAAAGGCACTCAGTATAGACTACAATTTCTCATTAATTTTATAACATAAACGTAGAGGCCCGGTGCACAAAATTCATGCACGGGGGGAGGGGGGGAGTCCCCCTCAGCCCAGCCTACACCCTCTCCAAGCCGGGACCCCACAGGTGATGTCCAACTGCCAGTTTAGGTCTGATCCTGGGGACATCCTTACAGTCGAATATCCCTCTCACAATCTGCTGGCTCCTAACTGCTCACCTCCCTGCCTGCTTGGTTGCCCTTTAACTACCCCTCCCACCAGCCTGGTTGCCCCCTACTGCCCCTCCTGCTGGCCTGGTCTCTCCCAACTGCCCCCCTCTGCTGGCCTGGTTGCCCCTAACTGTCCCCCCTGCCAGCCTGGTCACCCCTCACTGCCCCCCTGCCAACCTGGTTGTCCTCAACTTTCCCCCCTATCGGCCTGGTCACCCCCCAACTGCCCTACTGCTGGCCAGGTTGCCCACGCAGCCTGCTGTTTGGTCTTCCATTCAGTTGTTTTGGTTGTGATGGCCTCTGGCTTTTTAAATATTAGGATTTTATTATAAAATACAGATATAAATTATAATATATTACATTTCTAATGTGAATTATATGATATGATTATGATATATAATGTGGTTCCCACCCTAAAGAACTTGCAATCTGATTAGGGTCTGAACACATGAATAAAAAGCAAAGAAACATTAGTAGTACCGTATTTTCCGGCGTATAAGATGACTTTTTAACCCAGGAAAATCTTCTATACGCCCAGTTGTCTTATACGCCGGAAAATACGGTAATTTATTCTAAGAAAGACTCTTGAAGCAAAGATTTATTACAAGTCTGTTTGTCAGAGTGTTAATTATTTTAGTAAAAATGTAAAAATACCCACTACTTCAATTTCTAAATTATAATGAATTTTTTGTTGCTGCTAAAATGATAATTTCAAAGAGAATTCATAATATTAAGTATTATTCATTTAGAGAAGAAAAAGGAAGAGTACAAATTCAAAATAGAAGGTCATTATTTGCTATTACTGTGGAAGAAAGTCGCATTTTAAAAAGTTAATCACATATCTCTTTTAAATTTATTTAGTACCTTCTCAAGGTTTATCTTATAGCCTCTTATTTCTAATTTTGTGTTCTTTGGAAATGTTAAGAATCTGGAATCCACTCAGAGTAGGGCCATTGTGGTGGGTGAGAGAGAAGTTTGTAGATGCTCATTTTCTATAGGTCTTGAAAATATAACTATATATTCGGCTTCTCTTCTGGTCTTAGGTTTCATCTTGTGTCAATATATGAAGAGTCCAGGCTCATGCATTGTCCATTTGTGAAACTTTTCCAGTAAAAAGTGTTTTCTAGGCAACTTTCAGACGGTACTAAGCAATAAAGGATTTCAGTTTTGCCAAGAACCTTGATAGATCTAGGACAGTGGTCGGCAAACTCATTAGTCAACAGAGCCAAATATCAACAGTACAACGATTGAAATTTCTTTTGAGAGCCAAATTTTTTAAATTTAAACTTCTTCTAACGCCACTTCTTCAAAATATACTCGCCCAGGCTGTGGTATTTTGTGGAAGAGCCACAATCAAGGGGCCAAAGAGCTGCATGTGGCTCATGAGCCGCAGTTTGCCGACCACGAATCTAGGACAACCCCTCCCTTTATGAATGGGGAAAATGAGGTGCAGAGAGTTTATGAGGAGCTGCTTGGTAGTTGATGGCAGAACTATTTACCCTATCATTTTTTTTTTTACTTACCTCTACTTACTAGTATAATGTATCCCCTTGTATTTGGCAGGTAGCTGTGCAGGGTTATTTAGAATGAGGCTGTTCCCTCTTCTGCATTCTTGCTGAGCAGTGCTGGGAGACCCAAGAGAAAGCAAAAGCTGATGAGGGGAGAAGGTTGAAGTGGGGTCAAGCAAAGTGGGCCTTCCCAGAGCACATTGCAGGGCAAAGATTTAGGAAGCAGTAACGAAAGCTTTATGGAAAGCGTGTGTTATCCTTAAAGCGTCAGATTTAGCTCCGACAAACCTATACTTTGATGACATATTTATTTTCTCAGAATTATGTTTATTAGCATAAAAGCCTTTAGTAAATAATAACAAAATTTATTTAGAAACTAAAAGTGACCCAGAGGAACATTTTAGTCATCAGAGGAACATTGCCATCAGAGGAACATTTCCAAGAAATTGAGTTCAGAATTACATTTGGGAAATAAAAATAGTACCCTAAACATTTTTGGTTGACCAGGGAATATAATATGATTGTTAAGATAATTCTTCTAAAGAAAGGCTATCTCTGCTTTGTATTACTAGCAAATACCTTATATTTGATATTTCTCCTTAAGACTCTCTAAATCATAGTGAATATCATAAAACAAGCATAATATTACTCCCATATTCCCTGTATTCTTCTCTCATTATTAGTGAAATAAAAGACACAGTAAATTCTTTTACCTTAAAGACCAGGTGTGGATATTGGGTGAAACTGAATGTCATTTTATTTGTGGTAGGTTTTGTTAAAGAAAACGTGGGAAGGGGCTCTGTCACATGCTTACCTGACCTAGCTGATGACAGCAAAGCACAAGAGGTGTCTCTGGACTTCCCCTGCATTAGACTGCACAGGGCACCCTTCCCCAGATCCACAGGTGCACACTTCCTTTTCTTTCTCTGGAAAATCCATTTTTGAGTTCAAATGACTGCTATTTCCTAAGGTACAAAGGGAGCAATGCAGGTATAACTTTACCTTTGTTACTGCATTAAAGGGCCACACATTTACCTGTACATCAAGTAGAATGGGCCCTAGTGGATTTTTAGCTCAAACTAAAGATTCAAAAAAATATCTGTTGGAGTCCTTCCCTTGGCCTTTCTTTGGTTTCCACAGTTAAGGAGTGGAAAAATCAATAGAGCTGAGGGCAGCAGGATGGAATTATAACTCATCCACTCTCCTTTGCTATATGCGAGATGTAATATGACCTCTATATTTGCTCTGCAATTTCCTATCGTTAATCATCCGTTCCTTGTTTATGCACTTCTCCTCCTGTCTGACTGTGATCCATATCTTTGTAAGCTGTTAGTTGTCTTATATCTGAGTTGATTTAAGTGAATAATCAGAAAACAAATTGGTGCCTAATAGTGTCTCACGATGAACTGAGGATGAATGTCTGGATGGAACGGTCCATGGTGTGGCTGGGATATCCTCTGCCCTGCTGTTTGTGTAAATGTGTGAGTCCTTCATGCTGAGATGATGCTCAGGGTTGTTTGACTAAATTACTCTGAACCTGTTATTCTTTCTACAATGAGGACACATGCAATTTTTTTGTTTGTTTGTTTTTCTGCTGTGTGGTTACAGCAGTGGCCTATTTACAGAGATGTTTACTGTTCCCCGTGCTGGCCCTTTCCTTGGTTTTGTTTATGTTTTTACTCCATCTTTTTTCAATGTGTTCTAGCCTGTTACATACTAATGTGTTTGTCCACTAGCTGTTTCCTTGTAACATGATTTCAAGATGTTTCTCTATATTCTTGTCTTTCTTTTCTCTGTTCATATGGTTTCTAATTTCCCTACCAGAACTTTCCATGGTGCCTAAGACAGTCCTGATTTCCCTCCTGTTGCCCTACTGATATTATCAATAGATCCCCTTTTCATGTTGAATACTGAAGGCATTGACATGACAATTACAGTGATTTCTTTACCCATAAAGTCATTACTTCTCCCAGATTTTATATCTACCTCCTGAGAATCTTTATTTCAGGGAAAGACTGATTCGGTAGTTATTTAATTGAGGTCCACTTTCTCCTGTCATTTACAAAAACATACAGCATGGCCAGACCCTGAGCCTAACACCAAGCAATAAGTAAGTCCTAATGGGATGAATCTCCATGACAGACAGGGTGGGGAAAACATTGAAAAGTCCACCAAACTCCTTAGGTCATTGCCATTTACTCAGAAGCTGTGTATAATTCTGTACATGTCAACAATGATTACTATAGTTCATTTTCTTCCTTTGCCAATGCATATTTACTGTGATTGCACATAAAGTGTACCAAGCACTGTTCTAAGCAGCAGGCTGTGTCAGTGACTGTCGTGGTGCTTATTCCAAGGGATGGAAGCAAAGCCACAAGATGGAAAGTTAAATAATTAAACAAACAAACATCAGATGACGTTAAGTGTTGTTGAAACAAGCAGTGAAGTAATAGAAACTGAAAGTTGTCACTGAGAGTAACTTAGAATGGGAGACCCACAAAATATCCTCAAAGGAGGGGGTATTAACAAGAGAACCAAATGGTAAGGCAGTGTCAGTCATGGGAGGGTGCATAGAAAACATTTATTCCAGGCCGAGGAAACCATGAAAACAAATGTCCTAAGAATGAGTGAGCTTGGCATGTTGGAGGAACAGAAAGAAGACCGGTGAGGCTGGACATCATGAGAAATAGTAAGGATGTAAGGGCTAGATCAATGATTCTCTCTCTCATCATTGATGTTTTGCGCTCTCTCTCTCTCTCTCTCTCTCTCTCTCTCTCTCTCTCTCTCTCTCTCTCTCCCTCTCCCTTCCTCTCTGAAATCAATAAAGAAATATATTTTTTTTAAAAAAGAATGTAAGGGCTAAGAACAAAGAGTGACAAGGGCCAGGCCATTTTAGGGTATGCTATGGCAAATAGCTAAAAAGGCATACAGGTAGATATGTATCATATGATATTTATAAGCTATGATGTACATTCTTAATATTCTAGCTATGATGTGCAAGCAGAGTACGAAAGGCAGTTAAAGAAACAAAGAGGCCAGTTGGATGTCTCCCATGCACAAGGGTGGATGGACCAGAGATTGGGAGAAGAGAACTTAATTTGGTATGTCTTTGGGATACAGAGTTATCATGACTTGCTAAACAACTAGAGGGAGGAAGTGAGAGAAGATGATAAGTTAAGAAGCATTCAAATGAAGGAGTTGGAAGAAAATTAAGTTTTGTGTTCCAAGTAGAGATGTCAAATGGAACATTGGCTATTTAGTCCACAAGCTTGGCGTTCAAGGCAGAAGTAAAAGCCAAAAGTATACATTTGAGAGTTATTGCTATATAGATTGTGATTAAAGTTACAGGAAAGAATTGGATACTCTAGAAAGAAAGCATAGTGAAAAAATCCCATTTACTCTCAACATTTAGAGTTTGAGCAAAGGAGACTGTGATTGAGAGTGGATGTCATGAAGCTGGGAGAAGACGAGTTTTAGGAGGCAAAGCATATTCATATCTGCTGACTGTGGCTGAGAGGCCCAGAGATAAGAGGAGAGGAGAGGAGAGGAGAGGAGAGGAGAGGAGAGGAGAGGAGAGGAGAGGAGAGGAGAGGAGAGGAGAGGAGAGGAGAGGAGAGGAGAGAAGAGAAGAGGAGAGGAGGAAGATGAGACCTCAGGGTCTGACATTACCACTAGTGGTTACCAGGGAAAGAACAGCTTCTGGGAAGAGGCCAGAAGCCCTGATGGAAGACAGTTCAAGGCAGAATGAGACACGAGAAGTAGAGACAATGGCTCCAACTTCTTTCAGGAAGCTTTGTGGTCTAGGGGAGTAAAGAAATGGGGCTTTTATAGGATGAAAATAGAAAATTAAAAAAAAAGAGTTTTTGTGTTTTAATAAAAGAAACCAGAACACATTTGTATGTAGATAAAAATGATCCAGTAGAGAGAAAGTGATGCTGTAAAAGAGAGAAGGGATACTTGCATTAGAAGGAGAGGTGATGGAGTAAGGCAGAAATGGATGCTTTCCCATTGGTAGGGGGTGGGGGAAGTCATTTTATCCTTTAAAACTAGAGAGATGGGGGAAAGCAGAGAGATGGGAACATTTCAAGCTCTTAGGCTGGTAGAGTTGGTGGCAGTAAGATGAGGGATTTCCTCTCTATTTCCGTCTATTTTCTTAAAGAGGTGTGAAGCAAGATTGACAGATGCAACATTTAGGAGAATGTGATACAGTGCAAGTTCAATGCACACTCTTTTGATCTGACTGTGACTTGTACATCTTAAGATGACTTTATGCCTGTACTCCAGGATTGGTTAGATAAGGTGTCCTGTGTGCTATGCTTACACCATGAGAGTCCCCAACAGTCACTGAGCTTAGTGGTGCTTTGCCCAGATGTCTGTATGCTCACTAAACAATGCTGTGCAGTCTTGGCCCAGTCTACATTTTCAATATTTCTTCACATTTCTTTACTTCACCATATCTTTCTTACTGCTCTCCATTCTTCTCTTGAGCCTCACTTTTTTCTGGACCCTTGTTCCAATTGTTTTCCTAGTTGGAATATTCATATACTACTTCTGCAGGAGAAATGGGCCAATTCTTTTCATTACAGTTCAAATCACATCTTCCAGATGACACCTTCCTGACAACTTCCTTCTCCCCCTGGAATTGGGAATTAATGACTTCTATCTCTGGACACTCATAGGACTTTCATTCATTCATTTATTCATTCATTCAACCATTCACTCATTCAGCAACATTTATGGATCATTTATAATGTACTGGAAGTATACCAGGAAGGCTCCAGGGATACACTGATAAGCAAATATAGAGGATCCTTGTCTTCATGCAGCTAACAATCCAGAAAAGGGCTATAGCAGAGGAGGTACTCTTTAAAGAAGGCAACTATCTCCTTCAGCCCCTTATTGTCAGCTGGGCACTGACCATTTATTGTCAGCTACATTTTTCAGACTTCCTTGCAGGTAAGTACAGCATGTGAATAAGTTCTAGCCCATGGTTTGAAAATTGAAGGTTCGTGTACAATTTATGGGGTGTAGTCTTCAAGTGAGGGGCATGCCTCTTTTTTTCTTCTATTTCCTCATTCTGCTACTCAGAATATATGTAGTTTTGAATTCTGGAAACTTGATTAAGGATCATGGACAATATAGTAGGAGCCAAATATTAAGTTTGATTAGAGGAAGAGTCTAAAAGGACCCTGAGACCCTGGTACTTTCAGAGTTCCATTTGGTTCTGTTCAGCTCTGCACTTTTTAAAAATAAGACAGTATAAGTATATATGCCCTTGTTGTTGTAAGTATAAGCCACCAAAATTTCAAGTTTTCTGTCACACACAGTTGTATCCAATTAATATAAGGGCTATCACTCCAAAAAGTGCGGGATGCTCTAAGACTGTATAGCATAATCCGGTCTGGTGACTGAGAGGAGTTTTTCCAGGGTAGTAAACTTGGAGTTGAGATCAGAGGAAGATCTGGAGTTTAACACAGTCCTGGAAGTACAGAATTCCAGGTGTGTGGGTGGGCAGAGGGCAGTATTGTGAAGACTCTAAAACAGGAGAGACTATACCCATGCAAGCATCCAAAGACTATGGCTTTAGTAGAGTAAAAGAGGAAACAAGTGGCTCAGTGGGAGCCTGGAGAGGTAGGCCAAGGCCAGATTGCCCATAGCATTATAGGCCATGGTGAAAATTGTGGTATTTATTCTAAAAAGAAATGAGACACTATTTGAGTTTTACTGTAGATATTTCAGTGATCAGATATGGACTTTAAAAGTATCATGCCAGTTGCTATAAAGAGAACCGAGTGGAGGTGAACAAGACCAGGCATAGGAAAACCATCTAGGAGTTTTGCTTGGTGCTATTTGCTCCATAAAGGAGAAGGAAATGTCCAGAAATAGTGCAGATGTTGAGTAAAATATGGAGGGTCAGGGAAAGCGTGGGGTTTCTGGCTTCATCTGGATCTCCCTTAGATGGAATTACTTCTGTATTTGAATCTGCATATATAATTTACCTCCTCTACTACATTGCAGACTCTGTTTTCTACATCTTTGTGTCTTCTCTCCCACTCAGCAGAGTGCCTGCTCACAGTAGGTTCTCAATGCATATTTATTGATTTAGTTAAGGAATGGATGAATAAACAATGGTTGTATAATTCTTTCCCAAAGGAATCTAACGATACTAGCAGAACTTGCTAGAAAGCTCCCTTGAGACTTGTTTATTTGCTGACTTTATTGATATTTGTAGCTAAGGCAGCATAATCTGGAAGAGTTGTTCTGATTTTGCAAATTCATTGGCCTATGAAAACAGTCCATCTTATGGAGCTATCAGTATGAGCAACAGAAATGGTGCAATCTATGTTCTCTGGCAAATATAGTTTCTGAAGGAAAAAAATACAACTTTAACCCACTTGCTCTTTTGCAATCATGTAGCAATAACTGTAGGAGGCTAGTGGCTTTTTCTCCTTTGCAATAATGTAGGTTTGAGTTACAAATTTTTGAGTAACAAATGATTTCACTACATCTGGTTAATTATTATGATCTTTTATCACTTGATTTAATGCTTATTACAAATATCAGGGAATGAATGGAGAAACAGAAAACCAACTTCATCCCATATTCTGGGAATTGATAGTAACTAAGAGAATCAAATGTTCTGTGCTTAGTGATGTCATTCTGAGCAGCACTCCCATTTCAGGATGAAACATTCCATGGTGGTTAGGAAGCCTGGGCAAGACAGGGCCACATTCAGAAAGCACCCACCTCCAATGTCAGTGAGACCATATGACAAATGGGAAGGAGAATGCTCACAGGGGCCACTGACAACAATGCTCTTTGAAGGAATTCATAATTTGCTCCTAACTTGAAGAGCCCATTCAACATTTGGAAAAGGGGTGCTCTCACCACCACATTTGTAAAGGAGAGAGAAGTCAGTGAACCCACTAAAGGTTTTTCTTCCATAACCACACCAAGGTGCACAAGCTGTAGCACTTCAAGGTGAAGAGTGAAAGATTAGGAGGAGTTTAAAGATATGCCAGGTGGTCTCCTGAGCAGTATGGAGGGATGACAACTTCTCCAGCAAGTTACCATATTCTCTGCTTACCTAGGTACTTGTTGACTGCCCATCACAATCAGTTTATTTTTAAAACTCCCTGGAACATGGTAAAATACATGGCTTAAAAAGAAAATGCATGAATGTAGGCATACTCTCTACCTCTCTCACATACTTTCACATACATACACACACACACACACACACACACATACACACACACTCACTCACTCCCGATAGATACATTGTGGAAAGCACAGCTCTCTTAACTGTTAGGCTCCCAGTTATTAACCAGCATATTTAAATAACTCAAAATGTATCAAATAATCAAGTCACCAAATAACACTAATAACAACTACTTCTGAAAAAACTAGATTTAGCTCAATTTGGAAGCTAGATTATGAGTGTTTTTGCTGCATGAGTGCATAATTCTGCATCTCATTTGTGAATGTCAGAATTAACTCACTGCCATTTTTTAAACATGGTGACCATGCAGATACAGTTTCCTTTCTTTCTGTAAACCATTTTGCTTTGATTATGAATGCATGATACACTCACAGCGGAAAATCTAGAAAACACCTAAGGATATAAGGAATAAAATTACCTGAAATTCTATTTTGAAGACTTTGTCCCATATTCTATATTTTCAAATATCAGGATGTATATTCGTTGAGTTAATAGTGAGCATTGATTGCACACCATATGCCAGACACTGGGATATATTGTTCTGGCATCACCTTTTTATGCATTCAGCTCTGCATGAACTTTTCATGTTCTAGTATGAATTTTTAACTTCCTACTGTATGTCCTTTTTCATATCATTAAAAATCTTTAGTAAACATGATTTTTAACACCTGTGTATTTTATAGAATGGATGTACCATAGCCAGTTTACATAACTCAAGCAATTGGATGTTTCCCATTTGTTATTAATGCAAGGACTATAAATATTTTCACTTATTGTAATTTTGTATTACAAATATTAGTATGACAATGAAGTTATACCAGTTACATCTTTGATATAGCCCCTCATCTGTGTTTCTGATTTAGGAGTTTAGATAAGCTCCCAGAAGTAAAGTGCTGGATGGGAGACTTGGAACATTTTGTATACGTAGTATTTTTTTAAAGGGGAATTTTCATAGTAAAAGATCATTTACTTTGATGAGATTTACCTTGTTGAAATTCAAATTAAGGGCTGAAAATCAGTTAATTAATCACACATCTCCCCAAATAGACAAGCTGAGTGATTGAAGCTCTTTGTCAATTGAGTATTTGCCTCCAATCCTGTTCTGGTTTTATTCAAATTCCTTATGGAAAGTGGGAAAGATCACAAATAGTGCTCACTCTTCTGACTCACTTAATAACCAAGGCATCTGAAAGCTGAGAGCCAAGTCTTCCTGTTCAGTAGCAGTTGGATGGTGCCCATGGAGGGAGGAGGTTAGTCAGGTGATCCCTGCAGAGAGGGAACCACCCACCGTGCATGAGATGGGATGTCTGTGAGCCAAAACTGGGGGTGTCTAGAGCCTAATAATGCTCTGTCTCCACTCATTATGCAAGAACACAATTTTTCCAGGTCCATTTCCATCAGAGCAAATGAAGGCCTGTAACCTCATTTGGCCGGTCCCCATAGAGTATCTCTCTGACTCACTGGCCTTTGAAATCTCATGAGGGCCTTCCATGCAGAGAGAGCCAATTTGGGAGCCACGTGTCCAGCCTTGGCTCAGTCAGCTACTGGGGACATCATCTTCTTTCTCTTTCTCTCTTCCTTGATAGTACAGACCATGTGCTTAATATAAGAGTGAATAAACTTAGTTTAGAGGCAGCAGCAACACTGAATGAGACTACAGTTGGGGAACCAAATGGTAGAAAATTAGATCTTCCTGAGGAAAAATCATTTTGATCATTTTATTCCACTTCATATTTATAAAATGGACCTAATATAGTCGAATGAAATTTATAGTATACTACTAAAACATGGAAGAAGTATATGTAATGACAATGAAGAAGGAAATGGTTGAGTGATTTATAAAGCATGATAGGTTACAAGTATTGGAATATTTCCTCTGATCTGATAATTAAGTAATAGGAGCAATGCTGGCAAGTTTTTAGATTTGGTAAAATATTTTGCATATTTGGTGAAATATCCAAAGAGTGCACAGCAAAACCCCATTTGTCCTGAGAATAAAAATATAGATTTCATTTTAATAGCTTTATGAAAGTATGATTAATGATAACAAAAGGCGTATATTTAAAGAGTACATCTTGCTAAGATTTGGCATATGAGCACACCCATAGTCTACCACAACTGTTAAAGTGATGCATATACCCAGCATTCCCCAAAGTTTTATCACGCTCCTTTGTAATCCCCTCCCAGTCCACGCCCCTCAAACCACCCCTCAAGCAACTACTGTTCAGCTTTCTGTCACTACTGACTCGTTTGTTGAAATGATATGGAAAAGACAAAACATAATCATTCATCTACTGCTTTAAGAATAATGCTGTAAGCAGCATTTCTTTAAATAGTGTCCAACAGTGATGCCATTGACAAATTCATCATCTTGTTTGAGGAGGGAAAAGCTCATAGTCACATAGATGGGACTGTTTTCATTTTCATCTTCCTGCCCCTGACTTTCCTATCTTGCTGGGCCAGGGGAAAATGTGTAACACAGCACGGATGAGATGTTCACATACTCTCACTGCAGGCAATGCAGGTGCAAATTCCTCTGGCCAGAGTAAATATTAGCAGCAATAGCAACTTCAAAGATGGAACAATGTTTATGTCTGAAAAATGGTACAATAAAAAGACTGGGTGATTATTAAATATCATGTATCTGGTACTATGCTACATATTTGAAGTGCAGTAGCTTAGCTTTTTCACTTGATTTTCCCTCAAACTCTATATAATTTTTCTTTCACATTGTGGTTATTTCCCTTCATATTATACTTAATAATATTATAGGCATTTCCAGTGTCATTAACACTTAGTAAACATCTAAGAAACTATACTTATAGATACAACACATACCTAGAAAAAGAACAAATTGATAGCATTTTCATTTTTATAAAATCCCTGTAATATTATTATAGCTCCAATTAAAGTAAAACAAACAAATAAACAATTTGGGAGGGAATATGGCCCAGATAATACGAGCTAAGGAGAAGAGAATGAGCCACATAAATAAGATCAGACGCTGGTGATAGCTCAGGTAAAGGGCTAGGAGGAATTTGTTAATGGGCAGGGGAAGAAATTAGAATATACACACACGAGTGTAGGGTCAGACCACTCTGGGCCTTGACCAGTGAATGGGCTGTGTGCTAATCTTCACATTTACAGGATCAGTTGGGTCCAAAGATCATACAGGGGAGGTGGGCTATCTTAATAGCCTGCTTGATTCTCTGAGACTATAGGAATTCCAGCAGGTTGCAGAAGTGAAGCCATAAATAACTCATCCTGAAAAAAGGTTGTGAAGAACATGTCCAGGGTTCTGAGTACTTTAGACTAGTTTTGGGTTCTCTGGCCTCCTGAATCAGGAAGATCATCCAATCCTCCTATAATTCCATCATCAAACACTCCCAAGAGCTGAAAAATGGTATTGATTTGGATGATCTGTTCCATGTAGGAGGTTTAAGACTCACTGTAGGCCCACAACAGAATCCTTTGAAAGTTGATTTTGTGAGGAGAGAGACAAGAAATGACTTTTCATTCTGCCTTTGAGAACAGACATGGCTCCAGAGCCACAAAAACATCACAGATAAATAATCATATGGACTCACTAAAAAGACAGATGTGTAGCAGGGGAGCAGGAATAGGCAGTGTGCTTCCCAGGAAACACAGGTCAGGCATGGATCTTGGTAAGAAGTGAACTAAAAACTCTCAGGTTTATTCTATGCAAATATCAGTTCCAAGTAATACTTTAGGCATGAGTATATGCGTAGACTCTCTGCCTTTTCCTTGCTAATTATTCACACTGCTTATCTTAAACCCTGAGTCATGAATTCATCAACTCTGAGAACAGACATTTCCAGTTAGAGACCTGAGCGTGCCCTGAGGTTCCTGTTGTAGTTGTGCCTGTTTGTTTTTGTTTTATCTCCAGTTGGAATCACTCTGCCCAGAGTTTCTACCCATTTGTCTCAATTTTCTCCCTCCCAGCTCTATAGAATGCTGACCATTCTGAGTTTCACTTCTCACTTGTCTGTTTTGTTTCCCTTTACTGTGCTAGTCATTTCCTCCTCCCATCTCCTCCAGGTTCCAATGTCCTCTTCAGAGTGTGATGTCCCACACCCGCTGGCTCTGACCCCTCTGCTGTCTCCCTCCTCCTCTCCACTCCCCCCCCCCCCAGCCCCCGCACATGACCTGAGCCTCCACCCTCAGTTACTGTCCAGGTTAAGGACAGAGCAGTTCAGAGGCTGCACTCAGGTTCTGTTAGACTCCATGGCACCTTGTTGCCAAGCCACATCCTCTCAATCTGGTAGGAGTCCAACTCTGATCCAGGCTTTCTTATTCAGGACTTGGACTCCACACTTATTCTTTTTTTTTAAATATATTTTATTGATTTTTTTACAGAGAGGAAGAGAGAGGGATAGAGAGTTAGAAACATCGATGAGAGAGAAACATCAACCAGCTGCCTCCTGCACACCCCCCACTGGGGATGTGTCCGCAACCAAGGTACATGCCCTTGACCGGAATCGAACCTGGGACCCTTGAGTCCTCAGGCCGACGCTCTATCCACTGAGCCAAACCGGTTTTGGCTCCACACTTATTCTTAAATGGCAGCTTTCTGCATAAGATCCAACGCTGCAGTGTGCCTAGAATGTTTTTGGATTTTGTCTCTGCCATCCATTATATTTGCTGTCCGTCGTATTGGGACTAGCAGATTTGATGAAATGTTTTTTATCTGTTCATCAAGTTATTGATAAATAATGACAAATAGAGCATAAGCACACTTCCCTCCATACAGACCTACTTCATTAATCAGACCTTTGGGTATGGTTATTTAATGTGTGTTGATTCTCTTATCTTAGCCAAAGTGGCAGTCATCATGGAGTGGGAGCCACATTTTTCCTTTATTTTTTTACCCCTACCACTAAATAGGGCCCAAAATGCATGGCAGGTGCTTACAAATAGATATTGGTTGGATAAGATGCTTGTTAAAACTTTTTATTTTAAAATTTCATCTAGTGTGTAAGGATATTATAAGAGACCGTGTTATAGCTGACATAGTCCATAAAAACATTTCCATAAAATCTGAGTCTACTAAGGTAAGGATGATGTTTTCATGGCCGATTCTTCTTGACCCTTCCTTGGTCTTAGCTACCATTAATTTCTCTTTAAATATTCTCAGACTATTATTTTAATAACTTGTTCTTTCTAGGAATCTACTTTAAATTGTGAACCCTCTTTTTATTGTGGTTATTGCATCACATTTAGTCACTTGCTTTCTGCACTGTCTCCTTACTCTCTGTGTTTTTCAGAGGTCACAAAGATGTTTCAATGATCATATTTATCAAAGTTCTGTCCCCCTAATATTGTGTTGAGGGCACTCACAGGTGGTCTAGTTATGTTACCTGCATTGGGTTTCTAGTTTTCCAACATTTACCCTTAGCTCATCTCCCATTTGTTTCAGCACATCATTATTTTCAAGATTAACCTCATGATGAAAGAGAGAGGTGGGGGAGAAGGAAGGAAGGAAGGAAGGAAGGAAGGAAGGAAGGAAGGAAGGAAGGAAGGAAGGAAGGAAGGAAGGAAAGGAAGAAAGGAGGGAGGAAGAGACAGAGGGAGGGAGAGAGAAAGGGAGAGAGGGAGAAAGGGAGAGAGGGAGGGAGGGAGGGAAGGAGGGAGAGAGGGAAGAAAGGAGGGAGAAAGAAAACCCTTTTGTCTCAGCATTATCTTGTCCCTGAAAAATAAAAGTTTGGTTTGGATTTGGCTCCAAGGACTGGGGGCTTCAGGGGCTGAGGAGTAGAGTCAGGTGTTATGAGCATTTGGGCACAGAAGAAAGGATATTATGTCACTAGCACCGAGCTCCTTTTCCAAGGGACAGGGAATAGGTTTCAATTTACAAAGGGAAACATTGAACAAAGACTGCATTCTTCTTGGGGCATCAGCATACTTTAAAACCCACATGTATTTCTTACCACAACCACCCAAGCAATCTGGGATCCCACACAAACGTGCAGTGCCTTCTGGAGAGGAAGTTTTTATGAATATTTTAGAAACAACAACAATAAAAACAAGAACAAAAACAAAACTAGCTGCCAGAGCCTGAATCTCAAAAATCTCAAACTTCTTACGCATTTTTTCAGACTTTCTAAAACAATATGAACATTCTCCTTGGTAAGTCAATAGGAAAACTCACTCTTAGGAACAATAATGTCCTGTGTTTCTCAAGTTGGGAAACCGAAATAATGGAGAAAGTATCTGCTCTTAATTTCTCTAACGAGAAGAAATCTAAAAAGCATGTGGCTGGAGTCATCATTGGATAAACATAACTAGGACTGTGGAACGCACATGAACCTCCCATTTGCTGGACACTCACACATTTTCCCTCATTCCCTGAAGAATTGCTATAACCAGCAATTAGGAACAGTAAACACCAATACTTTCCCTTGAGGGGAATCGGGGGTATAAGCTAAAATATCCAAGAGAGTTGAAATCTGTAATTAAACACAGCCTTGGTCTTAAACGGCCATAATCCTCACTTTGTCATTGAATTTCTGTAGTGACTTCTTTCTGAATGGCTCTGCCTCAGTTTACTAGTTTAGCTTTCTTATGAAATAATCTCCATACACAACCCCTAAAAACTGATCTTCATCCACATATTGTTTTTCCAGTCATCTTAATGGGAATAAATAAACACATGATTTGCCTTTAACCTATTTTTCTTTGTGTTTAAAACAGAAGATATAATGTTATTTATATACACTGAGTGGCCAGATTATTATGATCTCTGAACGCATAATAATCTGGCCACCCATGCACTGGTGCATGAATTCGTGCATGGGTGGGGTCCGGCCAGCTTGGCCAGGGGGAGAGGACATGGGCGGTTGGCAGGCCTGCCTGCTGGTCGAACTCCTGGTCCAGGGGACAATTTGTGTTTAGCCTTTTATTATATAGGATATACACTGAGTGACCAGATTATTATGCGTTCAGAGATCATAATGATCTGGCCACTCAGTGTATATGTACTTTTTTATTTTCTTTATTTTTAAATTGATTTGAGAGAGAGAGAGAGAGAGAGAGAGAGAGAGAGAGATAAAAACATCAATGATAAGAGAGAATCACTGATAGTCTGCCTCCTGCATGCCCCCCACCAGGGATCGAGCCCACAACCCAGGCATATGCCGTGACTGGGAATTGAACCATGACCTCCTGGTTCATAGATTGATACTCAATTACAGAGCCATGCTGGCCAGGCTGCATTTGTTTCTTTTCAACCCCAAGGATCTCACCAATGTGAAATGTGTGCTTAAGCAAAATGGGGGTGGGGATTATTCTCACTCTTTGCTGTAAACTACGTCGATGGTGCAACAAAATAAAAATGGAGTCATGATATTTTGGATAGTATTGTCTTTACTGAAGAGCTAATTAGGGTTGTATTTTGGACAAAGGGAGTTTGCTAAATATATTGTGCTGAAAAATTTTTGTGATATAGTTGATTCTCATTGTTAGCATTTGTCATGTTCTAAAAAGTCACCGGGAATACAGAGTTATCATATACTGAACCTTCACTTCACAAGATTGGGTTCCTGTAAGCCTCCGGCTATATTTTCACCAATAAATCAATTCATGCCTTTGTTTGTAAGTGCTTCTGTTTAAAGACACATTATTTAATATATGTTGTTGATTCATTAACATTGAACTCGGGGCCAACAGCTCTGTCACTCATTCCTGGCTGAAGCTCATCTAACACATATTTCTCCGTAAGGCACATCACGTTCTCCTTGTGTTTGGAAACACTAGCCAGCATTTCAACAGTGCACTTGGGGACCATTCTAAACAGCAAAATCACCAACAAAAAATTAAAAATGCATGAAAAACATGGCACTAAATACCACAATAAAGGACCCTTGTTTACAGTATAAGAACTGAAATAGGAAGGCAGAGTGCCACCTTGTTGGACCTCATCTGGGAACATGCATGTCAAGTGACTCAAATTTTCTGCCACTCTGTGCCTGTCTGTGAATGACCAAGAAAGTGCCACAATTATTGATTTGGGGATTACAAATAAATGTTATGAGTATTTGGGCACAGAAGAAATGATATTATGTTAATGAGTAGGTGAAATTGTAAATACAGAATCTGTGCATAATGAGGATCAACTGTATTTCTGAAAGAATTATTTAAAGTTTTTAAATTCTATACAAATCTGTAATTTTGCCAGTACTGACACTGTCACTTCTGAATAGCCCCCGCTTTCTTTACTTAACATTCTCTTCTTAGAAAATCCTTTGGAACTTAAGAAAAAAAAATTCCCCCTGCTTATTACTCTCAGCACCCACCCTCTAATTTACTAAGGATTACCTTTTTGGTTGTTTGTTGTTAACATGTAAATTCAATGATGGGAAAGAAAGCTGTAGGAATGATGTGTCCCCTCCCACATCCCCTCAGCCCACCCCAAATACAACTTGCAAACATGCTCATGTCTTTCTTTGTCTTCCTGCCTGAGGACATTCTCTGTCCAAAGGACTATACAGACCCACAGAGGGCAGACCAGAAGTGAGCCAGATGAGAAGTGAGGCAGACAACACCTTAAGAGAATCCGTATTCCACCTACTCACCCCTTGGTGGAACAATTCCAGCGCAGCTCCCAAAGGTCTCAGCACGATTGTGCCCTGTTGCCCACACTCACCTGAGTTATTGACTGTTCCACCTTTCCTGTCTCAACACCTGACTCTGGTTTGCCTCCCACATTAACTACTTTTATTCAAATCCCCGAGTCAGGTTCTGCTTTTATGGTAACTCACACAAAGGTAGAAATCATTTTTTCTGGGCACCCTGATGGAACCATTTGCATTTCCGCAGAACATCTCAGCTTAGAGACATATTTAGGCCTACCGGAAGGGAGCTCTACGGGACACCAACCTGGGTTCTGCCACTGCCTAAGTCCTTGGTGTCCCTGTCAGTACCCTACAGCTTCTGTAAGAGGTTACTGCAAACGAGGTCACTTAAAACAACAGAAATGTGGTCTTTCACTGTTTGGGAGGCCGGAAGACAGAAATCCAGGTTTCAGTAGGGCCATGTTCCCTCTGAAGGACCTAAGGGAAAACCGATTCCAGGCCTTTCTCTCAGCCCCCAGTGTTGCTTGCCAACAGTCTCTGTCATTCCTTGAACTGAAGACACATTACTCTGGTCTTTGTCTCCACCATTATGTTTGTGTGTGCATGTCTGTGTATGTGTGTGTGTGTGTGTGTGTGTGTGTGTGTGTGTGTGTGTGTGTTTCTATGTATATATTTCATTTTCCTTTAAGGACACAAATCATTGGATTAGGCCCTACCTTTTGGCCTCATCTTAACTGTACTATATCTACACAAAGGCCCCATTTCTAAATATGGTTACATACAATGGGATTAAGACCTGAATATGTCATTTTAGGAACACAGTTCAACCCACAACAGCGCCTGACATCCCTTGGCTACAAAATGCAATCATTTCACGAAGAAGATGATCTCTGAGACCTCTTTGAGTTCTGCAGTTCTATAATTTAGATTTCCAAGATGAGTGTTACTTTTCTTTCTATTGTTCTTTTTCTCTTCACTCCCTTTCTTTGCCATTATGACCACAGTATAAATCTATCATATAAATGGTTCATCTAGAAAACACACACACACACCACAAATACTAAAGCATGGAGAAAATAAAGCAGCATTAAAATGTATGTCTCTTACAATAATTATATTCTCAACCCCAGGCATTTAGCTTTCTAATCTAACCTAAGATACTCATTTAACACTTGTAAAATATTTTGAAATCACTGGGTAAAAGGAACAATTACAAATGACATGAATTTCCTCAAGGATCACTGTGTTGCTAAGATATGTTGCTTCGGTACAATCAAATAAAAAAAAAAATTAAAGCCAGATTTTTACCTGCCCAGGATTAGATGTGAGTTTGCAAAGTTCAGGGTGCCTCCCACACAGATTAACTTCTGCTGCCAGGGTATGTGTACGAATAGGGTGGGGAGTTCTTTATTTTTCTCTCAGCTATAATGTATTCTGTGCAACTGTGGTCCTGTTGACAGGGAACGAAAACAACAGGTATAAATCATATCATTTACCCCGAGAAGCAGAGTTTTAGAAAGACTGCTCTCCTTGAAGGTTGTTTTCCTTCTGATTGCTTATTTTGTAAAAGTTTTACTTTTTTTCGAATGTTCTGTTTACGCTACAGCAGCCAATGGAAATGAAAGCAAATTACCCTTGGAAGGAGGTACACAAGTTGTTTACAGCGCTGTGCAACCGAGCCCCAGGCATATCCGCTGAAAGGCTAGAAGCGACCTGCCTGCCAAGGCGCTGATGGGAGCAGAGCTGGACCCGCTGAGCCCGGCCCCAGCAAAGTCTGTTGGGCTCTAGTGACAGGAAGTCACATGTGGTGTCATTTTCAGCTGCTGAGGGAGACAGATGCACCCAGATCGATATCACTGTCCAGTATCAAAGACGTATTGTTATCTCACCGGGCATTTTTAAGGGAGGAAAACAGCACAACTTTTATTCCATTGAAACCAGCAGGAACCTCCAGGGTCTTTCCCCTTCTCCTGGTCAAAGGGGTGACTCAAGGTTTAGCAGGTGATGGGGATTCTTATCTTGGGAAACCTCTTTCAGCTGAAAGATATTACTCATTTTAAACTAATTATATTGTCTGTTGGTGTAGAGAGTCTATATGCGAACTGATGACGGCTATGAGCCTTCTGACAGTGCCTGACTTTAAAGGAGGGATAAATGGTTTTTATCTGTTCTACGTGTTATTGAGAAGCTTGTCACCATCCCACTTGTAGCATTTGTGTGCAATTTCAAAATGTTCATGAACTTTCTTCTCAAGACAGGCCATTCAATATTTCTACTCTAGATGTTGGGATGAAGGGGAATGAAAGACAAGACTCTTATCTTTCAGAAGTTACCCAAAGTGAAGTCAGGTAGAGAACTAAGGTGATCTACTCTGAAAAAATAGAGAGCTTGGCTTTGTTTTTCTTTTTGCATCACCAGGATAATTGGCCTGATTTTCCACTTCACGCTGCAGGTGAACACTCAGTTAGATGCTACCGACAGGAAACCTTTCCACAGCTTTTGCATTTTTCACCGGGTTCATCTACCACCAGTAATATGGTAATTCCTTGGTGTGTGCTACAGAAATGAAACGTGGTTAGAGATTTCATGATCCCGCCAATGGCATTTTCTATAGGTATTTCCACAGGTGGTGTGGGAAGAGGTTATATTGCCACATGCCTGGAAAGTGAGAAAGTAGCAAAAAAAAAAAAAAAGTTGATATGTATCTTAAGGGTTGGAGAGTAAATACCATCACTGAGGTCATCCTAGGACAGAAACCGTGGGGAATGTTTGCTGAGTCCCAAGTCACTGTTCGGGTGTGCTGCCCACTGTGAGCCAAAAGGCTGTGGTCACAAGGCAACGAGATGCAGAGAGTGGACGACTAGCTGGCCCTTGACTAAAAAACAAACATGCCTTTTTCTGCAGTGGGGAACTTTTCAGTCACTCACATTATGTTCTCTAATCCGTATCTTTTCATTACCTGCCTACCCTGCTGTTTTGGTGAGAACACGTTCCGAAGGGCGAAGCTACTGGTATGCAGGAAACGTGGTGCGAGGGATACTCCGTGTGCTTTGATAATGGCTTTGGGTGCCTTTCTCCCGCTATCATCACAGAGCACAGAGTGCTCATTATCATAATGTTTCCATTTTCTCACAGGAAGAGTTTTGGGTAAGAGAAAACAGGCCAACCGTTTATTTAATAAGTAATAAAAATACATTCTTCAGGACTGACTTGGAGTAGTTCAAGGCTTCCAACCTGAACTGGAAAATGGGCTAACATCCAGCACCTGCTAATAATGTCCCAAAAGACCAAGGCTCCGGGGAATAGATATGCCCTGGATATAAATGGGTGCCCATTAAAATATTTTAAATTCCCCCCATCTGAAGTCTAATCAGTCACACATTCTCATGCCACATTGTCTGCCCAGTGACTTCTCCTTCGGAAGGCCTTTAAATGTTAATTAATTAGATAATGTGTTCTTGCTGTACCTTGAAGTCCAATTCACAATTGCACGCGGCATATGGTGCCAGAGGAATCTGTCCCAAGACACCACTGAAACGCACAGAGCCGCGTGGAAGAGACCTCCCCGCGTGGCCCCGGTCCCCGCAGTGAATTAGCAGCAGCACAGAGGGAGCCCTGTCTGGGAAGGAAGGATGCCAAACGTGCCACTAAGCTCAGGAGAAGCTGTACAAAAGGAGAAAACATGTTTTTCATCTTTCATAATTAGCCTTTGTAAATACGTAAGGAGTTGTTTTATTTTGCTTGAAAAATAACATGCTGTTAATAGGTTTATTCACTTGTCCATGAAACAAACCTAAATTGACCTGGACAAGGGCCCAGGATCACACTGGCGGCTGAGAGCCCGCGGTGAGGAAGCACACCCTGCCTGCCACAGCCAGCAGCTCTGAGAAAGTCAGTGAGGGCTCACCTGAACGGAGGCGGTTTGCTTTGATAGAGCCGATGTGATTAGACCTACAGGTGATGTATACCACGGAGAGCTGCACAGATTGCCCCTGCAGGACAGGGTGCTCATTCCCTGCTTGCTGGGAGTCTCTTAGCTGAAGGGAGTTAGTTGCTTTGCCCAGATTTTAGCCTTTCCCCTAGGTAGCCTATTGTCTTATTCTGTTCTGGCTGCTGTAACAAAAATATGATAGACCAAAGGTTTAAACAAAGTTTTATATCTCATCCTTTTGGAGACTGAAAGTCTGAGATCAGGGTGCCAGCATGGAGAGATTTGGTAAGGATCCTCTTCCTGGTTTCATTTACTGCCTACTTGCTGCATCCTCGCATAGCAGGAGGAGAATGAGGGAGCTTTCTGCTGCCCATTTTATAAGGGCACTAACCCCAATCAGGAGGGCTTCACCCTTATGACCCAATAACTTTCTCAAAACCCTAGCTCCCAATATCATCACACTGAGAGTTAGGATTTCAACATATGGACTTAGGGGACACAGGCGTACAGCCTATTGCATCTCTGTCCAGGACTGGTCAATGCAAGCATACAAAAATGCAGTCCCTTGTCTTAAGTCCCAACAACTATCAAGGACCATTTCAGATCCAAAACTCCCAATAAGATCTGTGAACTGTTGGTTGCAGCTGCACTGTAGTTCAACTTCTGCACAATCCTCCTTCCTGACTACCTACTAGGTTCCATTCCCAACTCCTCTCCCCAGTATACCTTCTGCACACAAATATGTTTCTGAGAGTCAGCTTCCTAGGGCTTGACCCGAGTCAGAGCCAAGGGCAGCTGGAGAAAACAGCAGACAGCTATGAGAGCCACTACTCGTGGTACACTGAGCACAGAGGGTCTCTGGCATGCAGTAGGGCTGCACCTGTAAGAACTTCCACTGCAAGTAATCTGGCCTGAGTTCGCGATGGAAGGGAATTCACAGAAGATGCTTTGTCTTGGGTGTTTTAGAAGTTCCATGGAGTAGTCATTCTAAGGGCTATGGAATTCAGTGTTGCTTGCTGAGGGCTGTTGACGCATGAGAGCAATGGTTCAAGGGTGTATTTGGCTCCCAGGAGGGCATATGACAATGTAAGGGAGATTTTTTTGGCTGTCACAGCTGAAGGGGGGAGAGTTGCTACTGACTGACATTTGGTGGGTGGAGTCCAGGTATGCTGCTAAACACCTACAGCACACAGAGCAGTATCCCAAAACAAGGAATAATCAGGCCTCCAATGTCAATAGTGTCAAAAGGGATAAAATCTGCATTAGAACAAGATTAGGAAAGGCTAAGAGTGATTAATTTTTTAAATATATTATATATAAATATATATATATATATATATTGCTTTCAAAGAGGAAGGGAGAGATAGAAACATCAATGATGAGAGAGGACCATTGATTGACTACCTCATGCATGCCCCCTACTGGGGATTGAGCCTACAACCTGGGTATGTGCCCTTGACCATAATGGAACCCGGGACCCTTCAGTCCCGAGGCTGATGCTCTATGCACTGAGCCAAAACAGCCAGGGCTTGGGTCCGGGTGAGACCATGTGTCCCAGGATCCGGGTGAGGCCTCGTGCACCTAGGCCCGGGTGAGCCCAAGTGGCCCTGGGTCTGGGAGAGGCCAAGCGTCCCTGGGTCCGGGTGAGACCATGTGTCCCTGGATCCGGATGAGGCCTCGTGCACCTAGGCCCGGGTGAGCCCAAGTGGCCCTGGGTCTGGGAGTGGCCAAACGTTCCTGGGTCTGGGTGTGACCATGTGTCCCTGGTTCCGAGTGAGGCCTCGTGAACCTAGGCCCGGGTGAGGCCACGTGCCCCTGGGTCTGGGAGAGGCCAAGCGTCCCTGGGCCCGGGTGAGACCATGCGTCCCTGGATCCGGGTGAGGCCTCGTGCACCTAGGCCCAGGTGAGCCCAAGTGGCCCTGGGTCTGGGAGAGGCCAAGCGTCCCTGGGTCCGGGAGAGACCATGTGTCCCTGGATCCAGGTGAGGCCTTGTGCAACTAAGCCCGGGTGAGGCCACGTGCCCCTGGGTCTGGGAGAGGCCAAGTGTCCTTGGGTACGGGTGAAGCCAGATCCTGGGTCCGGGTGAGGCCGTGCGCCCCTGGATCCATCCGGGTGAGGCTGGGTCCCAGGCCCGGGTGAGACCACGCGCCCCTTGGGTATGGGTGAGGCCACGTGCCCCTTAGTCCAGGTGACGCCGTGCCCCTGGGATCGGCCGAGACCAAACCAGAGGGAGTCAGACCTCCATTACCACCATTTGTCCACCATCCAGAGCTGAGGGGTCAGTGCTGACATGTACACATAAGGAACTACTGGACATCGAAATTGGGTCTCAAAAGAACTGTTGGTCCAAGGGGAAGCTCGCTACAGATTGATTCATTTGCCTGTCAGCATAAATATTATTGCTCGTCTCACATTCAGTTCTTATTAGTATATATCTAGTGACATTTGATCTCGTTCATCTAGAGGAAATGATGAACAACATAGACTGAGGAACAAGAACAGAACCAGAAGCAAGGAGGCATCGATCGGACTATCGGGCCTCAGAGGGAGGATACGGGAGGGTAGGGGGAGGGTGGGGGGGAGGGGGAGAGTTCAACCAAAGGACCTGTATGCATGCATATAAGCCTATCCAACGGTTAAGTTCAACAGGGGATTGGGGCATGCGTGGGGAGAGGGGTGGGATGGGAATGGGGGGATGAGGACAAATATGTGACACCTTAATCAATAAAGAAATTAAAAAAAAAAAAAAAAAAAAAAAAAAAACAGCCAGGGCTAAGAATGATTAATTTAAGGCAAGTGTGGAAGTCAGAGGGCTTCTGTTAAGGACTGAAGGTTTGTGCCCCCCAGCCCTAAATTAGATGAGAATATGAGATGAGAGTAGGGCCATGATGGGATTAATGTCTTTAGAAGAAGCAAAAGAAACACCAGAGTTCTCTTTCTGCCATGAGAGGACATAGGGAGAAGATGACCATCTATAAGCCAGGAAGAGGGTTCTTGCCAGGAATGGAATCTGCGAGATTTCTTGGTCTTGGACTTCCAGCCTCCAGCACTGTGAGAAATAAATGTTGGCTGTTTAAAACACACAGTCTATGGTATTTTGTTACAGCAGTCTGAGCTCAGTAAGTCTTTTTGACAAAATATAAAGAGATTATTCTCTTCTTTGGCTGAGGATCGAAACTGAGATGGAGAATCAGACAGCATTTTGTTGTTATCAGGGTTGTGGGCCTCTGAGAAATCTGAATTCTCAACACCAATAAATCTGCTATGCCATGCTCAGGACTCTGATTTCAAAACAGTAGGGCCATAAAAATTAGGACAATGAACTTGAAAATCTTGACTCCCCAGACACCCATCAAAGCATCTGCACCTGCAGAAGTGGCCCATACTCCCTGTTAAAGGCTGACAATCTTGTCTTGCTTGAAGATTGTTCAGTGCTCTCTGCCTTGCAGGCACGCCCACCAAGTATTCTCAGAATCTTCCCTCATCTCTCCTCCAAATCATAGCACAGCACAGCTAGGGAAGGGGAGGATCTGCTAGGAGGAAGCAGATATTACAGGGAGAGAGCTACAGAATCTGGCCAGCATTTTAAGCAGAAGCCAGAAGATGATATATGGGGATGGATTCTGAGGGTACTATGTCATGGTAGGGACAGAACACTGAGTAGGGGAAGAGAAAATCTATTGATACATAGATGCCTATAATACAAGATTTAATACCCTACCAAGGACCATGGGAAAAGTGCTAAGGCTTTGAGTGTCCTGGTATGCTTGGAGAAAGTGTTGGGTGACACAAAGTCAACCTAAATTACTACAAGTTCCATAATAGCTGAAGGGAGTAGGGTCAGAGAACTAGCTATGCTGTTTGGGAACCAAGTGTCAGAAGTATGAGTGACCAGCTTACCATGGGCCCCAGTGACCTCCTGGAAGTTGTGTGTTCTGTACCTACGAGTTCTCTCCATGAGGTTGGACACCCTAGACCTCAGAGATGTCCAACCTCTGAGTGTTCCACTCAAAGAAGTTCTCATCTAATTTTAATCCATGACTCCTGCCCAGTCCCATCCAATGGATCCCCATCCCAAGATGCCATGGGAAAGGAATCATTGTTCCAGTGTGGGTAACAGGCCCTGATTTCCTGTTACAAATACAACAGACATTTATACACTGAGTGGCCACATTATTATGATCTCTGAACACATAATAATCTGGCCACTCAGTGTATATCCTATATAATAAAAGGCTAATATGCAAATTGCCCCCTCAACCAGGAGTTCGACCAGCAGGCAGGCCAGCCAACCGCCCATGTCCCCTCCCCCTGGCCAGGCTGGCCGGACCCACCCATGCACGAATTCATGCACCGGGCCTCTACTCTAATATATATACTGAGTGGCCAGATTATTATGCATTCAGAGATCATAATAATCTGGCCACTCAGTGTATAGTGCATGTGGAGCACAGAGGAGAGTGGGATTACAGTTTAGGTACACTGTGACTAAACAAATGAGGCAACACATGTGCAAAATCATTGAGTCATAAAAAAAGTAGGCCTTTGATTTTTTGGTAATGCCCCAACACAGACCAGGAGTGGGATAGCGGCACTGACTGCAGTTGTACCCCCTGATTCACGGTTTCACTTTCCACAGTTTTAGTTACCCAGTAGCCATCTGTGTTATCAGATCAGTAGTTGAGATATTGCAGTGCTTGTATTCAAGTAACCCTTATTTTAAAAATTTATTTGTTTATTTATTTTTAAGATTTCATATTTAATGTGTATTATACTGGGTTGGTCTGACCACAATCCATATTGCTGGGGACAGTTATAACTTTGAAAAATTATCTTTATTGTTGAAAGTATTACAGATGTCCTCCTTTCCCCCTCTTATTTTACCAAATAATAGACCCAAAGCAAAAGAGTAGTGATGTTGGCAATTTGAATATGCCATGAGAAGCTGTAAAGTGCTTCTTGTAAGAAAAAAGGTATGTACATATAGGAAGACACATAGTATATATAAGATTGGGTACTCTCCGTGGTTTCAGGCATCCACTTGGGGTCTTGGAATGCATCCCCCATGGATAAGGGGTGATACTGAATATATAATGTGAAAAATACTACAGATAAGGAAACATCTGAGGACATATTTAAATCTGTGTACTGAATATATAAAAATAAACAATGAAGGACTATTTTTATCACTAGTCAAATGGCATAATTTTAAAATTAATATTTAATAGAGATAAGAGTTCTGTGAAATAGGCTTTCGTCCACCCATGGGAGTATGATTGGTACAACCTTTTAGGGAGCAATTTAGTAAAGATATCCTGTTTGATTCAATAATTACTTTTCTGGGAATGCCTCCTAAGGTAATACATTAACAAAGAAAAAAACTAAAACTTCATAGGACGTGGACAACAGTGTGATGATTGCTGGGGAGGAAAGGGGAAGATGAAGGAGGGCCTAGGGTGGATAAATGGTGACGGATGGAGACCTGACTTGGGGTGATGAACACAAAACACAGTGTACAGATGATGTGTTATAGAATTGTGCACATGAAACCTGTATAATTTTGTTAACCAGTGTCACCCCAATAAAAGGGTGATATTGATAAAAAGGGAAAAAGCTAATACATCAAAATATTAAAAAAAGAAAGCTTGATGAAAAAAATAGTTTAATGAAGTGGTTTACAACATGAAAAAGGAAAATAGTATAAATTAAAAAAGCATATTTATTTATCTATTCAGTAGAATACTGAGCTAGCTGCCTAATGATTATGGAAACTTTATAATAATATGGAACTATAGGTAGATTCATGTTGAAATAATATGTCAAATGCTTTCAATGCAATACCAAATGTAAAAAGTAATATGATGTAGAGAAAATAAAAGTATATAAAATATTTGCTTAAAATGGAAAACATATCAAAATAGATATTTTTTCTGTCATGTTAGAATGTTGGAAATATTTTATATGCAGAACAGTTTAATAGTGCCCTGCACACAATTGACCCCAACCCCCCACACACTATTTCTGAAATATTTTCTTAATAAAATATGAATATAAAATAATAGCACACTACCCCCATGTCATATACATAATTTATATAGTCATGTGCCCTGTACAAAGGTGGTACTTTGGGGGCTGACATCTAGCCCAGAGAGGGTGCCTGCTTCTATTTCCTCCTGCTCAGTGGAGAGAATATTCTAGAGGGCTTTGCAAAAGAATTCCATAAGTGATTTGATCCTTAGAGGACTTTAGAGTCAGACAGATCAACTTCTCCTGGAAATGGGGCTTCAGTAATTTACCTTCTGTACAACGATGTGTAAATGAATTCGCATATGGTAGAGGCTAGCCTTTCCAGGTGATTTTCTCTGTCTCTTCTTCTCCCCCAGCTCCCTAGGGAAGATCCTGCTTTCCTAGACCAGTCTTTGCGCTTTTGTGAAGGAGCCACAGGGTACAAACAGGGGAGTGGGGGGTTAGGAGGGTGGGGGGAGGGCAAGTGCTGGGAAGCTGGTGGTAAGGACGTCACAGGTGCTATGACTCATGGGTGCAGGGGCAGGAAGAAGAAATGGGAAAGAACAGGGTGCTCGGATGCTGAAGCTCTGTATCCGCTGGCTGCCTGGGAGAAAGAGTAATGGACATAATTGCATTAGTGAGCTCTGGCTACTCTGGAGCACTTTTGAGGACACAGCTTGATAACATAGCAACAGGACATTGATGGTGCTAATAGATGCCTGGCCCTGAGTAGGCGTTCCACATGTGTGAGATTCCTTCTCCATGCCCTTCCCTCTGAGATAGAAAGGAAACACGAGTGGGCTATCACAAGCTAGAGCCACTGTGAATTGCCTGCTTCCCATTATGCTGAGAGGTAATTTGGGGGGGTGAGAGGAATGATGGGGTGAGGATGTCCAAAAGATACAGGCCTGGCTAGTGTGGCTCAGTGGTTGAACATCGACCCATGAACCAAAGGGTCTCTGGTTGATTCCTGATCAGGGCACATGCCCTAGGTTTCGGGCTCTATCCCCAGTAGGGGTTATTCAGGAGGCAGCCCATGATGATGTTTCTCTCTCATGGATGTTTCTATCTCTCTAATCCTCTCCCTTCCTCTCTTTCTAAAAATCAATAAAAAAATATATATTTTTTTAAGAGAGAGATGGAAGTTGCAATAGCATCCCCAGGAACTGGAAGAAACTGCTGCCCAGGGTCAAGGGAAGGGATGACAGTGGGGCCGCGATGAGCTGAGCTGTGAGTAAAGTGGCTGATGCTGCTCCATCCCTCCCGTGCCTCTGGGTTTTCCTTGTTTTGAGGGGTGCATAGGTAGCACCACGGGAACCCTGTGTTGGTTTGTGTTGGTGCTGTGCATTGTGACTGCTTCTCTGTAACTGTACAGGAGGTTTCTTCTTAGTGAGCTGACAAGGGGGTCCTGAGCCCACTCTGACCTGTAGGCGTAGAGTGGAGAGCAAAGCATTGAATGAGCAGGACTGAGTACTGCTCATGCACAGAATTCCAACTGGAAGCAGGGAGAGCATGGAAAAGTGAAAGCTTTCCCCTCCAGGTTTGGAGAGGAGCAGGAAGCCCCACAAAGCCTCCTTTAAAAATTATTTTTCTTGATTTCAGAGAGGACAAGAGAGGGAGAAAGGGATGAAAACATCAATGATCAGAGAGAATCGTTGGTTGGCTGCTGCCTGCACTCCCCACACATATCAAACCCAGACATGTGCCCTGACCAGGAATGAAACCGTGACCTTCTGGTTCATAGGTCTACACTCAACCACTGAGCCATGCCAGCCCGGGCCTATGAAGCTCTTTTATGGGCTGGCACGCGGTGTTTCAAGAGCTCCTGTCCTGGGTTCAGGTGCCTAAAAGAGATGCCTGGGAAGGTGGCACAGCCAGTGCCCTGCTGAGATCCCCGGGGTGAGGTTACAGAACAAACAAGCAGCAGAAATAAGAGATGAGCGCTCATCAGGAGGATGCCCAGCTGGCCCCTGCAGAGGCGGCCCTGCCTCCCCCAGGCACTGTGGGCAGAAGGCCACAGGGCTTTTCCTGAATCCCTCCCCTCAGCCAGCTCCAATTGGAGAATTCTGAGACTGGTGACCCACATGCTTAGAATGGATTTTTCTATTTCTGCCACTGCCTCTGCTGCCACTGACGGTTTCTAGCATCCTCTATTCTTTTTACATCTCTTGCTGCTTGGATGGAGACAAAAAACATAATACACCAGGCCCAGGCTGTTCAAAATGAGGGCACCAGAAGAACCAGAACAAGAAAGAAACAACATATTTCTGCCGTGTGTTATCTTTTCTCTGCCAGCCCATGGCACTTGGGAGTGTGGCTGGTGAAGGGGAGGATGTAGGGGACTTATTTACTATAAATTAGCATTATAGTGACGTATGATTATCTCAGTGATCTTTAAAAAATTAGCCTGCTTCTTGCCCTAAAGTATCAGCTGTAGAAGTTTTTATACAGGACAAATATACAAGGACACACACACACACACACACACACAGAGACACACACATACATACACACACACACACATACACTGTGGAGGCTTTTCTTTCATGACAGCAACTTTTACTATGCACTAGAGTGGATTGAAAGAGGAATGTTAACACTTGACAATGAAGCTTAGACTAGATGGAGGGAATGGAACACTGAGACATTATCTGATGAGGCGGATGGTAAGTCAAGGTGATTTTTCAGTAGGACCAGCACTTGTCTGGCTGTAATATCCCACACATTATATCAGAGCTCCACTTCCTTCAGCTGATGCAGGTCACCCCCTGGGTCAGAGCCGGAGGGAATCACAGCATTATTTCGGTGGCCCAGGGGAGCTGCTGTGCGTCGGAAGCCATCTAGAAATTAAATACTCAAGGAGACAAACACAGGACCAGAAGGACTTCACTTAGAGTTTGTCATTTTTTGTTCCTACCCTCAGTACCTAGCATGATTTCTGGCCAAAATTATGTGCTGAATATATATTTCTCCAGTAAGTGAGTAAATAGGTAAATATTTTTAATGTTCTTATCTTTTACTTCTTGTTTAGTCCAGTTTATCTGTTATAGATGCAAATATCTTCACAAAAATATCTTTTTGTACTTCATCTTTATGTGACTTAGAGCATGACCAAAAAGATTCTACTATGGTTATAAATCTCTTCATCTGAGGTTCTCAACAGGAATGTTGTTATTTTATGTGTTCAGTCTAAGAGGCTAAAACTATAATAACACAAGTGAGCAGGTCATGAAAAGGGCCCATTTGGAGGTCAACTCCTGGGAGATTCACTCCTCTCAATTCTGGAAATGAAACCTCATAATGAGACAGAAGTCCAGCCTGGGTTCTGCAGATGGGGTCTGGGAGGATTGAACCCATAAGGAGGAGTCAGAGAGTTCAAGAGATTGTCTCAAAATAAGTCTGGCCCTCGATTCCAGAGCTTTGGTTTTTGTCTGGTAAGTAGAGGTGCCATGTTAGTTTCCTGGGGCTGCTGTAATGAAGTACCTCAGACTAAGTGTCTAAAACAACAGAAATTGTTTGTTTCACTGTTCAAGACTGATGGCTAGAAGGCTGAAATCAAGGCATTGCAGGGTGGTTCCTTCTGAGGCTGTGAGAGGGAATCAGGTCCTCCTGGATTCTGGTGGCTCACTGGTCGTCTTTGGGGTTCCTTGGTTACTACATGCATCCCTCTCATCTCTATCTCCATCGTCACATCACATGGCGTTCTCCCTGTGTGTGCATCAGCAACCAAATTTCTCCTTTTTATACTGACACCAATTATATTGGACTAGAGGTCCAGTACACGAAATTTGTGCACGGGGGGGTGTGTCCCTCAGCCCAGCCTGCACCCTCTCTAATATGGGACATCCCTCTCACAATCAGGACTGCTGGCTCCCAACCGCTCGCCTGCCTGCCTGCCTGATTGCCCATAACCACTTCTGCATGCCAGCCTGATCACCCCCTAACAACTACCCTGCCAGCCTGATCAACGCCTAACTGCTCCCCTGCTGGCCTGATTGCCTCTAACTGCCCTCCCCTGCCAGCCAGGTTGCCCCTAACTGTCCTCCCCTGCAGGCCTGGTCATCCCCAACTGTCCTCCCCTGCAGGCCCGGTCACCCCTAACTGCCCTCCCCTTCAGGCCTGGGTCCCCCCCAACTGTCCTCCCCTGCAGGCCTGGTCTCCCCCAACTGTCCTCCCCTGCAGGCCTGGTCTCCCCCAACTGCCCTCCTCTGCCAGCCCGGTCACCTCTAACTGCCCTCCCCTGAAGTCTGATCACCCCCAACTGCCCTCCCTTGTAGGCCTGGTCCCTCCCAACTGCTCTTCCCTGCTGGCCTGGTCTCCCCCAACTACCCTCCTCTGCTGGCCCAGTCACCCCTAACTGCCCTTCCCTGCTGGCCTGATCGCCCACAACTGCCCTTCCCTGCAAGCCATCTTGTGGCTGCCATCTTGTGTCCACATGGGGACAGCCATCTTTGACCACATGGAGGTGGCCATATTGTGTGTTGGAGTGATGGTCAACTCTTTTATTATATAGGATTAGGGCTGACCTGGATGCCCTTGTCTTATTATCTCTGCAAAGACTATCTCCAGATAGGATCATTTTCTGAGGTTTTGGGAGTTAGTTTTTTTTGTTTTTTGTTTTTTTGTTTTTGTTTTTTTGCAGTGACAATTTATCCATCACAGGTATCAATGAAAACTCTGGTCTGCCTACTCAGGCTTTGTCCTCGTGACAAGTTCTGTGTCATTTGCTTATTGTGAAGGGGCTTCTAATGCTCCTGGGTAAGCTTACTGTACAATCAGGAAGGGCTTAAAAACAGCATAAAAATTAAATATTTATCCTGATTTTTCATAACCCTACTTTCAGGAGCAGCAGTTATTATTATGCTAATTAGTTTTACCAGCATATAGTTCTTGGCAATAAGAGGTTTTGTACATAATTAGTTTTATGAAAAAACAACCCTGGCAATATATTAAATATTTAATAACTGAAAATAACTGCATATCTTACTTGACCATAGAGTATACAATCCTGGATTCAGAGTGTACCAATGGTATAAAGGGTTCATAAAGCAAACATGTGTTTATCCCTTTAAATTTTACCTGGGGCAAGCGACCTCTGGCCCTTTGCAGTTCAGTGGCATTGTACTCCCTGGTCTTCCTAAGCAGCCCCCACATAATAGCTGCCTCAGAGCTAGCTGCTTGCAGCCTGTCCACATGCACAATGAAATGAGAAACAGAACTAGTGCTCTTTCAACCAGATGGCAGGTGTGCATGCTGTCTGCAGAAACCTTATCACGATCTTCAGTTTCACTCAGGGCTCTTGAGATTGAGGCAATGTGTTCTGCCAAAAGTTCAATTTCTTAGAAATAATCTTTAAGAAAGTACTTTGTGCACTTTACACTATGACACAAATGGAACTATTGTACTATTATTATTGTCATTACGATTACTTCTTTCAACATTTCTCATGTTGCCTTCTGTGTTCTTGTGAAGCCCTGTCCCCAGGCCTGGACTGGCACACAGCTGTGTAGGCAGCATTTTCATATGAGTTCCCTTGTCCCCCGCTCCCCACCCCCATTCAAGACTTCTGTAGTCCCTCCTCAGAGTATGTCTGGCCTTGGCAACATCTCCTAATGAATAGCATGCACAGCAGGCATTCTGCACTCCACTTCTGAGGTCAGGTAAAGGGTGTAACTCTCTTGCTGTCTCTGTCTCTGTCTCTGTCTCTGTCTCTGTCTCTATCTCTTCACAAGTGCTTGCTCTGATGAAGCTAGAAGGGCCACAGGACAAGGACAAGGGCAGCCTCCAAGCCAACTGCCAGTGAGGAACTAAGGCCCTCAATCCTGTACCCTGGAGAGTGAACCCATCACTGAATAAGCTTAAAGAGATCCTTCTCAGGAGAGTCTATGACTCCAGGTCTGGATGACATCTTGATTGCAGCATGAGAGAGAGCCTGAGCAGAGGACCTGGCTAAGCCATGCCCAGGTTCCTGATTCATAGAAACTGTGAGCAACAAATGATACTTTGTGTTAGGGACTGAACTGTGCTCCTTCATGTGTTGAAGCCCTGAGGTCCAATGTGACTATACTTGGAGATAGGGTCTTAAAGGAGGCAGTTAAGGTTAAAAAATGAGATCATAAGGGTGGGTCCTGATGACCCATCTGATCTGATAGGACTGGTGTGCTTATCAGAAGAGACACAAGAGTTGTGCACACAGAGAAACACCGCATAAGGACACAGTGAGAAGGTGACCAAATACAAGCCAAGGAGAGTGGCCTCAGGAGAAAGCAAACCTGCTGACACCTTGATCTTGAACTTCTATCCTCCAAAACTGCGAGAAAAAAAATCCTGCTACCCAATCACCCAGTCTGTGGTAATTTGTTATGGTGACCCCAACAGACCAATACAAGCTGCTAAGTTTGAGGACAATTTGTTATACAGCAATAGACAACTAATACAATAGTTAGTAGACTTCGGATTCCATTCCCTCTGGGCTGGGAACAAGACAAAAATCACAGTCTACAAAAGGAAACCAGCAAGAATGATAAAGTGAAAGAGCTAATAAACAGCAAACAATTGTGTTACTGGAGAGATGGGCAAAGTGTAATAGGAGGTTTGGGTAGTGTGCACTTCACTCTGTGTTGGAGGAGGGCCAGGAGGAAATGAATTTCACCTCTCTGAAGAATGGTGGCTGAAAAGACACATACGGGTGAGTAGAAGTTCCACAAGCTGACCAGGGCAGAGAGGACAGTTTATGAAGAAGGAACTGCTTTATGAAGACATAGACACAAGACACCATCACACCTCTCCCTGGTTGCTCTGTGCTCTATAGCCCCCTCAGCAGTACACAGCCTTTGCCTTTTTGATCCTCACAGTTGCCCACCTGAAGTTGGTTCTGCAATTATCCGAATTTTGTAATTGAATACATGGAGGATGAAAGTTTCATCAGTTGCCTGAGGCCATTAAGTCATCATATAGTTACCGAGATTCCCACCCAGATCTCCAAGGTAAGAAGAGATCCTTGGAGGAACTTCTGTGAGGATAAATAATAATAATAAAAAAAACATAGGAGAGAAACTGAAAAAGAGAAGTATAAGCAATAAGAGAAAAAGTAATATTGTCTCAGAATCCAGAGAAAGAGTTTTTTTTTTTTTAGGTTGGAATAGTGTTTGCTGCCCAAGTCAGTAAAGTCATCAGGCTTTGGGGAAGTCTTCAGTGACAAGTTTCAATGGTTTAATAAGATCAGAAACAAGATTTTCGTCCAATGAGTGGGAGGTGGGCAACTGGAGACCATGACCCCTCCTTCAAGAAATTTTATTGCAAAGTGAAGGGGGAAATAGAGCAAAGGCTAGATTATCTCATGGTAAATTCTGGTGTGCAGACCCTTCCTTACTTAATACTTTCTCTGTCTAATGCCAGACATTTCTTGAGTCAGTGGGTTTTGAATGTCCTACATCTACATACTGCTCTCTATGAACATTTTCTTTCTATTTAATTGATTCAGAATATCTCTATTAAGCCATTAGACTTTAATTAGCCTATGTGTGAGAAAAGTCCTAAAGTTCAACACAAGGGAACAGATATCTAGTTATAGTCTATTTGTCCATAGAGAAGATATCTCAGAGTGAAAGCTTCCTCCAGCAAGGTCCTCCAAGCCCCAACCAGTCCATGAGTGTGGGACAATTGAACTCTTGTGTCAATGAGAGGGTTGAATTAGAACCGACAGACTTTAGAATTTCTTGATATTTTGATTTTTGTAAAATACTATGGACATTCTCTCTGAACCAATCTTGGCCCAGGCTATTACTAATTTCCATACCATGGAGAACACCTAGGAAGCCAATAAACTTTCCTAGGATTCTTTAAGCTACCATTACCTTTGTTTTTAGTTGCCTTACCTTGATATTCCAGAAGGTCATGCCTATAAAGGACAATGAAGTATGGAAAGTTGCACATGCATATGCACACGAATACATTTTTTTTGGACCATGGGGCATTGAATCTGTGAGTGGAGCAATCACTAAAACAAGGTCTTAGGAGAGATGAAGAAGCTTAAGAAATAGAGCAGGAGGCATGATTAGACTTCGATAGGAAGCAGGAGACCAAAGAGTTCATGAGGGGAGCAATGAAGGTGACAGACATGTCTATAGTAGGAGCAGGTCATAGTTGGGGTCCTGCTTCATCTCCATTCTGTAAAAAGACATACACAGGTGATACTGGATTCAATAGTTAATTTTTCAATCATATAATGTGGAATGCAGCAGGGATCATGGAGCAGATTCCATGCCTTCTACAATAAAATGTGGCATGGTAAAACTGTGCTGACAGTGCAAATCCAGCACAAGTTCGGGTGGACATTGTAGCCTGTGGAGAGAGGGAGCTCACCTCAATGTAATGTTAAAGTATTGGTGAGAATTTTGTAACTTGCAGAACAGTCAGAAGTGACATGAGATCTTCTATTTGTAAATTGTGAGCATATAAAACTAGCAAATTGCCCTGAGAAAGTTGAAGAGAGCTTGCGTGTGACATCTGATGGAGAGACCTGCAATGACCCCACGTTAGCTATGCCCAGACTGCCCACACTAAAGTAGCCTCTAGGCTTCCCCATCACTTAAGACTGTTATTTCTCTACATAGTGCTTATCATGAACCAACACTTCTCTGTTAATTAATATTTGTATTTCTTGTCTAATGGATTGGCTATTTTTTTGTTGGTCTCCATCTCCAAGAAGATGTCATCTACATGGCATCAAAGCCTGGTCCTTCTCATTCACTGTTGTCTTTCTCACTCCCAGCACACTGTATGACTATTTGGCACTGGTCTGAGGTACTAGTAAAATGTGTGACTATGTCCCCATCCCTTCCCACTTTCCTATTCCCAAATAGCTTTTCTGAAGAGAATTAAGGGATAATAAGGTAAGACATCAAACTTATAATCACAATTATGCCGTGAATTTGCTTGTTATTTTAGGTAAGTGCTATGGTTTGAATTCTGTCTCTCCAAAAAAGCAGATTGAATTCTTAACCCCCAGTACTTCTGAGTGTGACTTTAGTTGGAAACGGGATCATTGCAGATATAATTACTTAAGGTAAGATCATTCTAATTCAGTGTGACTGGTGTCCTTATTAGAAGATGGCCAAATGAAGAAAAGACACAGAGTTGAAGGCAGAGATTGAAGTGAGGCAGTTGTAGAACAAGGAATGTCTGGGGCTTCAAGGAGCTGGAAGAGGCAAGGGATTCTCCCACAGTTTTCTATGGGAGCATGGCCTTGTTGACACCTTGATTTTGGAGTTGTAGCCCCAGATACGTAAGAAAATTCCTGTTGTTTTAAGTTACCTAGTTTGTGGGGATTTGTGACAGCAACACTTGGACACATAAACAAGTCTTATATCTTCTCTAAGCCTCAAATTTCTCATCTCAAAAATGAAAATATGCACTAGCTGGTTTGGCTTGATGGATAGAGTGTCAGCCTGCAGAATGAAGGGTCCCGGGTTCAATTCTGGCCAAGGGCACATGCCTGGGTTGCGGGCTCAGTCCCCAGTAGGGGGTGTGCAGGAGACAGCCAATCAATGATTCTCTCTCATCATTGATGTTTCTATCTCTCTCCCCCTCTTCCTTCATCTCTAAAATCAATAAAATATATTTAAAAAATGAGAACAACTGTATTACTTAAAGAAAACAATAAAAATTAAAAGGAGATCTTCATTACATTAATGCACATACTGTATTAAATCTTCGAAGTTCAGGCAATTCTCCTTGTAAACAATGATAGATTGATCCTAACAACAATTTTGTCACTAACTCATGCCCAGTTTTCTCAGCTGTAAAATAGTGCTGGACACTGACTCTACTCATCTTCTTTCACCCACACAGAAACACAACTCTTACATATTTTATTTCTTGTTTGATTGATAACCCCTCTCCTTCCACCATGGAATTGCGGCAACTTACCATCAAAACACAAATACCAGTTTTATGCATTGCAAGCATGGTAATACTATAAGGACAAGACAGTAAAATACACAATAATATATGGTTATGTGGTATACTATATGCTGAAAGGGTGATAAATTTTTGTGACTCATGTGTGAAGATGTATCTTTCTAATACTGTGTGACTAGGGTTATTTCATTTATTTATTTCATCAATTTTGTTCTTTTGTTTTCCTAGCGATTTCCAGGAATGACAAACTGATCATGGTTTAATACAAACTGTGAATCTTGTAGTCCCCTGTGAGTGACTTATAGGGTAATGAATGGCGGGGGTGGGGTGCATTTTTGAAGACACTCTCCGTTTTCTCTGTCTTCAGGCAGTATTCTGTTTGATTGATTGGTTGCAGGTCACACATCAATTTCTCTTTGGTAACACAGGCAGCATGCATAGTTCTATGTCTACGGGTCTACTCACCAGCACGGTTCTGTTAAGCAAGGCAGAGGAAGGTTGATGATTGAGAGTTCTGGCTGGAAGGGTAAGGACATTCCCCACCTTATTCCCTCTTTTCCTGCTAACTGCTTCAAAGGCCAAGTTTAAATCAATTATCACTTATCATTTCACATATTTTTCCTTCACTGTTCAACTAATGAACCAAATGTTACTTTATAGTGGCATAATACCTTATAGTTAACAAAGTACTTTCATTTTAAAGTAATTATTTCTGTGTACTTTTGATGATTTCAACAAGGAGATACCTGACGTCTTCCACATCATTCAGTTAGTGGAAAAGCTGACCCTGAGGCTCATACCTTAATTTGTGTATTCTTTCCATAATGTAAGGACCTGCAGGTAGATATTTTGCATTTTCCTTAGGACCTATCACAATGTGCAATATAGCAAACACACATTTGCCCTATTGATCAGGGTTGGAAATGGTTTGGGGCAAGGAGGCAACACAGAGATCTCCTATATCCTCATTACCTTCAGAAGATAACCCCATTGAGTGTTCACTAAATAGAAAATGCATCTCAATGAACCATCTTTTCATCAATAAGTTTTTTAGAAACATGCCAAATGCGTTCAGGTTATGGAGAGATGAAAGAAAGAAACCCAAGAAAGCAGCATGCTCCTCTGTGATGAAGGAAGAATGTTGAGTTATGGACCTATGTGGCAAAAGTGGGGACAATAACACCTCCCTGAGGACAGAGGAGCAAGACAGTGTGGGTTGTGACAGAGTTCTTCCTTTTGATGAAACTTGCAAGACATGTGATGGGATTCTTTCTTGCCCTTTCTCTGAAAGTAACAGATAATGTTAATTGACTCTACAAAATGGGACTAGTATCTGCCTTCAGGTGGAATCGTCTTTGATTTCTGCTTTCTGTCTTAAAATCCTTTACTTTCCAGTGTTAATCTTAATGGGTCATCTCAGGTATATCTTTCTTTAGTCTCTTGAGGGAAATACTGGACATATTTTCCCATTTTAGACTGTGAGTGGGATTAATCAACCTTGCTACTGCAGTCCTTGTATCCAGTGTACTTGGGGTAAACATGGATGCCAGCCTGTCCTGGTAGCATCATTTCTACCCTTGGCACTTTGTGGGAAATATTAACTTAATGGGTCTGAGCAGAAATAGGAGAAAAGGGCCAGGTGAGCTAAATATTGAAGCATGGTCAAAGCGAGAAGAGAATTAGACTTAATAAGTATCTGACAGCATAGCAGGTACCTCATGATGAATGTGAAACTTCAATTCCATCTGTCATTACAGAATATCAAAATTGTTTTCTCTTCTGTGAATGTGTGTACTAGTATATGTCATGTGAAGGGAAGTATGTCGATATGTCATGAACAATGGAAGAACTAAATACCAGCTCCCAGATTTACTTTTCATATGTACATCTAACTAGTTTATTTCAACTGGGTTTAGTATCAGGCACCTGGGATATGAAAATATGAATACTGTGGAGTCTGTACCTTAAGTAATATATTGCCTATTGGGCATGGCTTTAGTTATTTCTTACATTAGTTCAGGTTAGATTTATAAATAAAGGAAAATAAATCTGATGGACCTGGGTCATGCTTATTATGTAGAAAGCAAGATCTAAGATATCTACTGAAAGTATACTAGAATTTTGTGGCCAGGTTAAGTAGTTTAGGTTGGAGTATATGACAAAACAGCCTATAATGAAAAGTGAATTAAAGAACCAGTGGCCCCTTATAATGATGAGGAATTATGTGAAGTAGAAATGTAAGAAGGATTATGGAAGTAATTGAATTTCTCTTTTTAGTTTTCTTGACACCTCTATGTTAGATGGTCATTGCAGTGTTCCTCATTTATCTACCTGAGTAGACAGAGAGATCGGGATATACCTAAGTACAGTAGTGATATAGATATATTAACAACCTATCCATTGCCAGCTAGTGAACAAGTCATATTTCATAGCTCTAATGTAATCAGAGGCTACAAAATTTAATCAAGGGCTACAATATTTCATGTTTGTGAGGTCATTACTTTGAAATATTGTTTTTTTTTAAAGCACAAGGAGAGATCAGTACTTATATTGAATTTTAAACCAATACCATTGAAATTTTTAAAAGAACTTAGACGAATCTTCTATTTAGTCCATATAATTGGAAATATTAATTTTAAAACTGGAAAATATTTTTCCAAATGACAGATAAAGAATAAAGTTGTCCATTGTGTATTTTTTCTAATTCTTCAAATAGACGATGACTAGTGGATGGCAAATGCACAGTGCCAAGTCAAAAGAAGATAAATATTTTAATTACAGTTATTGCCTTAATATATATTTTTACAAATTGTCTTTAAAGCCAAAATAGCAAAGAATGATACCAGACTTAGTATAAGACACTAAAGCTTGATAAAACTGCCCAATACCCTGTACTATGTTCATTTCGCAGCAGAATTTTCAAATTAGGGCCTGTAGACCTTATTGTTAGGAGGGAGAATATATAAAGTGTTTCTATGATCAAGTAATTTGAGGAAATACTACATATAATGTCTTTTTGGTCTTTTGGAAAGTCATATAGTTGCAAGTTAATGACTAATAATTCCTATAGCAAAGAGACCTTAAAAATAGAGTTATTGCAATTAGGCAACCATCATACAAAAAAAAAGGCATCTACATACATCTTTTTGTTTTGAAACTTGAATTGAAACACAGATACTGAATGGCATTGTAAAAGGAAACAGTCTTACACATTTCCAGAAATTGATCCTATGTTATCATCTGAAGTAGAACTATTAAATTTATATGTATTGAAGCAACTTCATCAACATATGTCACATAGAAGACCTAAAATTGCTTTAAAAACAATCTCTTTTGTTTCTTATAATATCCAGAACTTCTGGGTATCATGTTCCCACGGGGCATGACTTGGCACTCTTCAAAATTGGATTGATTTTCCCTGTAGTGATATTACTTCAGATGAAAAACCAATGACATTTAACCACAGGACATAGAAATGCACAATGGTGGGCTTCTCTTCTCTCACTACCTTATCGGAGACCCCAGTGATCACAAGAAGAAAGTAGTTTAGACCTGGTACTACAAGTTAGGCTGAAGACTCATCTACACTCATGACTCTTTAAAGGAGAGTAAAGAAGAAAAGAAGTGTGGGAGAAGATATAAAACACTCACATTTCATGTTACTTGATTTCATGAATGGTAATAGTGTTTTGGGTTGAATTGTGTTCCCCTAAAAGATATTTTCAAATCCTAACAGTTGGTACTTGTGAATGTAGCCTTATTTAGAAATCAAGTTAAAATAAGATCATTAGAGTGGGCCTTAATCCAGTGACCGGTGTCCGTATAGAAGAAGAAAATGCCATGTGAAGACAGGCACACACAGGGAGAACACCAAGTGATGATAGAGGCAGAGATTGAAGTGAGGTAGCTGTAAGTCAAACAACACCTAAGATTTCTGGCAAGAACCTGAAGTTGGGAGAGGAAGCAGGGCCCTGCAGACACCTTGATCTCAGACTTCTAGCCTCCAGAACTGTAAGGGAATACATTTCTGTTGTTTTAAGCCACTTTGCAGTACTTTGTTATAGCAGCTCCAGGAAGCAAACACAAATAGCTAGTGATTATTTTTTTCTACTATGTTAGGCATGGTGCTAAGCCATTTACATACTTTATTTCTTACAACAGTTCTGGCAATAGGTCTGTTATCTCCCACTGTACAGATAACAGAAGGTTTTGATTGTCTTGGAGCAACAGTATTTGCATCACCTGGGAAATTGCCAGAAACTCAAGTTCTCCAGCCCACCCCAGACCTAGTAAGTTGAAAACTCTGGGGGTGGGCTTAGATATTTGAGCTTAACAATATCCCTAGATGGTGCTGAAACATAATATCCCAGTAGGGATGGAGGAGAGATTTGGATGTAATTCTCTCTAGGTCAAAAGCCCATGTTTCACTTGACATACTGGGTATGTGTGCGTGCACATGTACGCGCGCACACACACACACACACACACAGACAGACACACACACACACACACCTGAACATCCACTTTAAAAAAAAGAAAATAAAGGAAACACTTGAAGAGAAGGGGGAGCCTTGGAGGACTATTCCTCTTCTCCTCCAAAAACAGCAGAAAGCCCGGGTGAAATTCCATAGTTTCTATTATGTCTTGGAGGGGGTAAGGGTCAGGCACTCTTTTATTGCCTCAAAAGAGTTTGTACTGATAACTATTGTTTCTACTCTTATATATGTCAAGGTCAAAGGCTGAATGACAAAAGCCAAGCATTTTCTTCATCTGGGGAGAAGAATGAATGAATTCATTTAAAGTAATTTGTTTGCCTGGCTGTTCTCCCTTTAAGGATCCTTATTTTTTAATATATCTATTTTATTTTGCCGAACACAAGCTTTTCTTCAGAATATTTTCACCTGCTACCATGTGAAATATTTAGTGACCCTGACTCACACAGAGCATTTGTGAGACAAACAGGCCTCATTTTCTAAAGACTTACCACCGAGGCCAAACAAGCCATCTCAGCTGGGAGCTGGGAATAGACCTGCAGAGAGAGCCCAGTTTGTGACTCAGGCTCTTTTCCTTCTGTCATGGGCATCAGCTAACCATCTGCAGTGAATACATTTACTTTGATATAATGTAATATTGGTAATACAATAATTATATCAGGAAGCCAATTCTCTTCCTCGTGAAAGGTGCTGAGTGTAACGCTCAGGGGTTTTCCGTTCAGATCTATGGGAGCTTCCAGGGATCCAAGACAACTGCCAGTTTATCTGACGTACAGGTCACCTCTGCTTAGATATATCAGTAATTCAGATGTAAGCAGTTAAATACTCCTTGAATGGATGCTTTCTAAGGTTTCTTCCAGTCATTAATGCTTTATAATTCTGTTCCCCTAATCAAGGGACTTTGAGAAACTGGTGGTTCTGTGTGTGTTTTTTAATTTATTTTTAAATATATTTTTATTGATTTCAGAGAGGAAAATAGAGGGAGAGAGGAATAGAAACATCAATGATGAGAGAGAATCATTGATTGGCTGCCTTCTGCATGCCCCCTACTGGGGATCGAGCCCACAACCCAGGCATGTGCCCTTGACAGGAATCAAACCCGGGACCCTTCAGTCCGCAGGTCGATGCTCTATCCACTGAGCCAAACCAGCTAGGGTGGTGGTTTTATTTTATTAGAACCTTTATCTAAGAATCATTTAATATTAGGAAGGATTTAGGGGGAAGTATTACAAGAAAGACATGTTTGTGTAGAGCTTGTCTTTGACAATACATTCACCCAAAACATAACAAATTCATTTGACTCTGAAGTTGAATCAACACTGTGCCTCTTTCCCTCCCACCTCAGGACTGTCTTCAGAGTTCAACTTGCCTTCCAGTGGTGGATGCGTGGAAGTACAGAGAACAACTGTCTTTAAATAGCTGCGGATCTTCATATCATTAATTTCCTGCTCTGAAAACTGAAATGCCTTGTAATTATCCAGCTGTAGGAACACAGAAGACAGTACTAAATTTTTCTTAAGTACAGCCCATTGTGAAAACGGAAGCCAAAATATATAATTAGGTTGGCATTAGTATTCGATAGCTGTGCGATCTCACAGTGGCACAATGGCTGGGCCACTTGTGAAGGGCAGGCTGTCTGGGTAATGTAGCAGAAACACTTATCTAAATAGCATGCCCTCTCGTGCCCCTGTCACAGTGCCAGCATATTAGTCCTATTCCCAGTTCATGAATACAGTAGGATTCCACTTTGCAGCCCCTGCCAAAAGAAACAGCCTTCCCTGTCTTAGGAGTGAAGTCTGAACACATAAATGAAAGTGAAAAGTAATTAGATTATAGTGTTTCAGGCTGAACCTGGTGCAAGAAAATAGTCCATCTTGCCCATTTACATGAATAAACATCCCACTATTCTTCCCAGACGATGTCCACAGGGCAAGGGTCATGATTCTCCATAATGAAGTCCAAGAGGACTGTTTAGACAAAGGGAAAAAAAGTGGTTGTTCTGACCTATCACCTGCCTATAATTGTGATTAAAAGTCACAAGTATAGTGTTTCCATTTCCAGTCATGATTTTTAAAAATCCTCCATGTGGCTATGTCAGGCCAATTTAGAAGCTCAGGGAAGAAGAAAATAAACATTTCTGCTTAGAAGTTGCTTAAAGCTTAGGATATATACTTAAGAAACAAAATGATGTTGTCAGTTTGTTAGAGGGCTATCTAGTATTTAAGCTCTTTTGACCTATAAAAGGAAGGTATCAGGCATGGTAGCTTGGGGGAAAAATTCCTAATTACTATTAATGGGATTCATTATAATATAAAGTCTCCCAGCAATGAATTTTAAATGTCCCTAGTCAGTTTTTCTATCAACATGGCACATAAGGAAACACCTGCCCCAGAGTGCACATGGAGTTGATTCTTCTTAGCTGATATGGATAATATACTTACTTTTGTACTTTTCATGTTGGTAAATGAGGGCTCAATCCTTCCTTCAAATCAATTTTTCTACCATAAGCTAAAAGCTGGGGTGTTTGTGTGGTATGTTTTAAAAATCATGCATTAAAAGTAATTGAAAGGAATTAAACTCTAATTCCTTTTGTCTTCTTTCTTGTATTTTTTCTTGTTTGGACAAATGCAAATTACCCTTACTGTTTCTTCCCAGTCAGTATTCACAGGGCAAGGGTCACGATTCTCCATAATGAATTGTACCCTATGCTAGTACAATTTAGAAAAATCAAGCCTTTTTTGAAAAACGTAATTCCAAGTCTTAATTGGAGGTTTAATAGAGTCTTCCTAGAAGTTACTGCCTTAAAAAGTGATGATCCATAGACATGCAATGTGAACTACACCTGCAATTTTAATTTTCTAGCAGACACATTGTAAAAATTAAAAGAAATATGTGAAATTAGCTTTAATAACATGTTTTATTTAAGCCAACAAGCCTGAAATATTATGTTAACATATAATTAGTAAAAAACTTATGAAATACTTATTTGACTTCCTCTTTGTATTCTATACCTCATTTTGCTGGTTTAAATTGTTTAATTTCCATATGCAATATAAATAAATAGTAAGAAATCTTTTGTCTCTACTTGTGGAAAATTTAAATTGCTTTACACCTACTGAAACCTTTGCCAGATTAAGTATTTCTAAAGAGCTGAAACCATTTTGACTAGCAAAATTCATCCCTAGTATATTTACTTAAATGTTAGCCTTTAAAAAAATAGTTTGTATTTTAGCAATGATGTATCATTCAAACTTTTAAAAAATAAGGTTTCAAACCTGTAAGATGTTTATGCTATCTAGAGAAGCATAATTGCAAACAACATTTTATCTAAATAAGTATAATCGCAAACAATTTTTAAAATCACCACCTCCCAGTTTTGCAAATGAGAATCTGGGCAGAGCTGTCCATTGTGGAAGCTATTCACCACATCAGTCCGTCGAAATGTGGATAGTGAAATGCTGTAAGTGCACTTCCAGAACACAGACTAATATTTGTTGGACTAAGATTCCTAATAGTTAACAGCTTCATTGTGATGGTCTACACCCGTGGGTCAAGTCATGAGAACATAAGATGACAAAAATATATTAGTTCAGATCCTAAAAGCAAAGCTTCAGAGTTGGATCACCCCACCCATCACTTCCCATGGCCCCACACAGACCCTAGACCCTAGTCTGCTATTCTTGAATTAGATACAGATGTCCAATGTCCTGGGGTCCAAGGTAGTGCCTCAAACATGAGCTATTAAAATTCTTTGGGAGTTAGCTTATGATATATATTTGTCATTCAATTCCATTCACTTATTTGGAAGTTAAGCATTTTATACATCTATATATCTATATCTATATCTATATCTATATCTATATCTATATCTATATCTATATCTATATCTATATCTATATCTATATCATATATATATGTATGTATGGATATATATATATCCATGTAGCTATTTATATTTGTTTAAAACAAAATATCAGTTGTGATATTTTGAAGTATTCAGAATTTTCACTAAATTACAAGTGGTATTATATCTTCTATTTAAACTCAAACTTCTTCAGAAAAAATCCTAATTTTTTTTCTCACATATAGTAGATTTGATTCAAATTACAGTTAACATTTTTAAAACTTTAATGGTATAATTAGGAAGTACCTATGATAGATAGTTCTACTTATTATTTTTCTTCCTACATGTGTTTGTTGTCCATTTAAGGTCCCATCTTTGCTGCTCCAAGAATATACCAACATAATTCTACTAAAGATTTTCAAGCTATAACAGCAGGAAAAAATCTTACCCACAGATTTTCAGGTATATAAATACTCAGAAATTAAGGCAACTCCAAGAAACATAAATAGGTAACTAATCTATGTTTCTCCACAGTTTATAGTAAATATTGATTAAGCTCACTGTTCTTCAAAATTCTAAATTTAGTTGAAAACAAATAGTTAAAGCTTTTAGAAGACTGGCCTTGTCAATTGTCTTATTTTTGTATATTTAATGCTAATTTGTGAGACAACCTTAACATGATATATTTGGTCAAAATCTTTGATGATTTTTTAATTGGTGTTTCCATTACATGATTATTGATTTGGTAGAGGGTTCAATAGGTTAAAGAATCTTTAGCAAGCTGGTATCGTTATCAAATTAATGCTTTAAAATTCCCATCTGGCAGCAGAGGGCAGAGCTAGGGTCAGGGAAACTGACAAGAAACATGTTGAGCTAACAAAAAAGGGAAATGCCAAGAAATAGCATAAGATAGAGAAGATGAAGAGAAGAAGGTAGAGTCAGTACATTTATGGAGGTAAAATTAGCAAAACTTGGTAGATCTGTTGGATGCACAGAAGAAAGGAAAGAACAGCGAAAGCAAAGGTTGGCTTGTTAAATCCTATGCCAGGTCCTGCTTTAAGAAATCTAGGAAGAACAGGCTTGGAAAAGGCCAGAAGAAGAGGAAGAAAATGACAGATAAAACTCATGGTCAGAGACTCTAGAAGAAGCAAGTCATTTAAGACATGAGTAATTTTTAAAAATCCAATGAACTTGGTGAGAAAGAAAATTGGGGTGGCTGATAACAAAATATCTCTAAAAAGTTCAGATTTTAAAGTCAGGTATAACATGTAAAAGGAAGGACACATGATCAAAAAACTGTTTTGGAAATGTATTGTCCAGCTCTTACTATCAAGTTTACTGTCAGTGAGCTTGCCCATTAAAATGCCACGGATAATGATGACAACCAGATAGTTAATATTGATTCTGCACTGAAGGGGTGCCAGGCACTAAGGATGTGAATTATATGATCTCCATACTTGAAGAGGTAGTGCTGTGATCATCCACATTTTAAAAGGATGAACTCGAGCCATTAGAGGAGAAACAATTTGCCAAAGCACTCACAGCCAGGGGAACTTTGTAAGAATGCTCAGAGCAAGCAGTGCTATCAAGAACTGTGTCATTCCACAGATTTGGTTCAGTGTTAATAGATGCTAGGAAGCAAAACTGCTTCTCTGCTACGTTTCCCCCAAAGAATCTTTCAAGGGAAGCAGGTAGAACAACATGGAGCAAGGGAGGCGGAGTTCCAGACAGCTGAGGACATGATAAGAGAGCATTAGGTCCTTGACAGAGATTGAGTCTCCAGGTCCCAAGATGGACAGAACTTAAATGTCTGATTGCAGAACCAATTTCAGCTATCTTTGAAGAATCACAGAGAAAGTGAAAGGGCAAAGCCACAAGTGCCAGAAACTTCAAGTAGACACACTTGATTACATTTTCATGTAAAATTGTAGACTGGAATTATCAGAGGGTAGATTTAAAAGCCCTTTAGAAAAAGAGGTGGTAACGATTTCTAGGGACTCAGCATGGGTTCACTTCGAAGTCATACCTCATTTGCTTTCTGACGATTTTACTATCCTGGCAGCTCAGGGGATGACATGAACATGGTGTATCTGGGTCTCATCAAAGCATGTGGCATAGCCTTATTTAATGTTCATGGAAACACAACAGGATGACATGACTGACTGATAGTAAAATTGGATGAAATGTAAAGAAGAGAATAACTGTTAAAAGAAAAAGTGGTGATTAATGTACTGATATCAGCCTGAAAGGAAGTTATTAGCAGCAAGCCAAAAGGTTCTGATATGATTAAGTCCAGTCAAACACTTTTATCATTCACTTGCTTGAAGGGATAGAAAACATGCTTCTCAAATTAGTGAGTGATCTAACAATTGGGAGGAAAAACTTACTACAGCAGATGACTGCATTGAGATTCGAATAATTCAGATGTGCTGGTGTGAAGCTACAATAATGTCAAAAACTTCTTCCATAGAAATCCTTCAAAGCAAGGTAGATACCATCAGTTCAAAGGAGGTAAGGATTTCTGCTTTTACCATAGTGAAGTGAACTGGCATTGCTCCTCCTTCTTTAAGAAATAACTACAAAATAAGAAGCAAAACAGAAATAAGTAAACCTCACCTTTGATGAAACAAGAAAGAGATGAAGAGGAGGAGGAAGAGGAAGGAGAGGAGGAGAAGAAGGAGGAGGAGGAAAAGGAGGAGGAGGAGGAGTAAGAGGAGGAGGAGGAAGAGTAATAGGAGGATAGATTGTCAAAAGCGATTGGATGTCAAACATGGAAAATATGGAAGGTGGGCACTGTGGTTTCTGATGCCAAAAAAAAAAAAAAGAAAGAAAGAAAGAAAGAAAGAAAGAAAGAAAGAAAGAAAGAAAGAAAGAAAGAAAGAAAGAAAGAAAGAAATCAACAAAGTCCACTTCTTTAAAGAAAAATGGCAACTAAGAGGGCCAGGGCCAGCCTCACATTCACATGATGGAAAGAAGTTGCTTGAGCTAGCCCTAGGAGCTCCCCCAGAATGAGTATGGCTCTGAGGAAAAGTGGCTGAGGAAGGGACCACACAAACAGAACTTGGTAAATTAGATATAATGAATAAATAACAAACACATTAAAACCATAATGAGATTCTGTTCTGGGCAAAGTTCAAATTGGCAAAGTTCACTACATTTTGTAATATACTGTATTAGCAAGGGTGTCTTGGAACAGTTGTTTTCATACTTTATTTGGGGGAAATGTAAATGTGAATAACATTTAAGGAGAGCAAGTTGACCATTTATCCAAATTTAAGATGTGCATGATCTTTGATTGAACAATTTCACTTCTAGAAATTTATAATATATTTACATGGTGGCAAATGACATGGAAAACATAGTAGGTAAAGTATTATTAGATTATAAAACAAATATAAAATAAATTTGTATTAGTCCATACTTACAAAAACAAATGATTGCATAAATAAACAAGAGAAAAAAGATAAATCTCGCATGCAGAAGAATTCCAAATAATTTCTATAGATTCTTCACCCTCAACAGGGGGAACGTTACTCACCAGTTTACAGGTAAGAAACCTGATGAACACTACCTGACCCAGATGATCAATGTTAACATCAACAGTGATATGTCATATTGGTAGTATGTATCTGGGATACAATGAGATGAAAATAATACTTTATCTTTGGGATAATCCTCCTAAAAATCCATAACTCCAGTCTAACCATGAGAAAAGCATCAGATAAATGCCATGCAGAGATATTCTACAAAATGTCTGCCCTGTGGGCATCAAATAAATAGAAGGGAAGTCTGAGAAACTGACACAGTCAAGAGAAGCCTGAGAAGACATTGGCAGCTAAATGCAATGTGGGATCCAGAATGAGATCCCAGAAGAGAAAAAGGCATTAAGTAAAACTAAGAAAACCTAAATAAACTAGGGGTTTAGTAAACAATAAGGAATCCATACTGATTCATTAATTAACAAGTGCACCCTACTATTGTAGATGTTAATAACAAGGGAAACTTGGTGTGTTTGTATATGGCATCTCTCTCCCATATTCCTAATTTTTCTGTATTTCTAAAAGTGCTATAAATATAAAAGTATTTGAAATCAAGGGGGTGGGTAAATATGGAAATCACAACATAGCAAAATCTGGGAGATGCCACTAAAGCAATGCTTAGAGGGGCATTTTTAGCTTTAAAAGTTACATTAAAAAGGAAGAAAGTTTCAAAATCAGTGATCTAAACTTCTACCTGAAGAAGATAGAAAGAAGATCATTCAAAATCAAAATAGTAGCCTTAAGAAAAAAGAAAATGGATATCAAGAAAATAAAAAAAAAAACAATAGAGAAAATCATCATTGAAATAAAAGCTGGCTTTTGGAAAAGATAAATATAATCAGCAAACTTGTAAATAGATTTATAAAGAGGGAGAATGAAAGAGAGAACAGTTCATATCATTTTCATATGTATCTATCAGATGCTGCTGTTGTCTCTCAATTTTTAAGAGATTTTTACGTATTAGGGATATCAGCTCTTTGTCTGAATTATTTGTTTAGAATACTTTCTCTCAGTTTTCAATCGCCTTTGTTTATGGTGAGTTTTTAACATATAAATTTATTGTATATTTTATACAGCCAAATGTATCAATCTTTTAATAAATAAGAATTTTGAGGCATAGTTAGAAAGCTTGTCTCTACACCAAGTTTAGAGAGAATTTACCCATTTTTCATCTGGTACATATATGATTTATTTTATTACTTTTAGTACTTTAATCAATTTGGGATATAATCTTAAGTATAATGTGAGATATGAATATAATTTTTTCTTTTTCCTAATGGCCACTCATTTGTACCAACTCTATTTATTAATAAATCCATCTTTTGTCCAATAATTTGGGAAGCTGTCTTTGTTATATACTAAATTTCCATATGTGCTTTTGTCTAATTCTATACTTTACATATATTTTCCACTGATATATTTGCCTATTGCCATGCCAGCACTATATTGTTTTAATTATAGGAGATACAGTGTATGCTTTAATATATATGATAGAGCAAGCCCCTCCTTCATTTTTTTCAGTAGTTTCATGGGAATATTTCCATTTCAGTTTTCCCATATAATTGCATTATATTGTCTACCACTATAACTTGTTAGTATTTTCCTTGTTGTTAGGTCTTTTAATTAATAAATAATTAATAAAGGATCACTAAAAATCATTAATAAAACACAATAATCAGTGTTTCCTAATTTAAGAAATAATAATATTATTTTCAAAAGTGATCTTCCAGAACTTGTGTGCCAAAGAACACACTTTGGAAAAAATGTGACCTTGTTGATCCCCATCTTCCCTCTGGTTTATGTGTGAATAATAGTCATCCTGCAAGAAGAACACAAACACTAATTAGTGTTGGAGTCAGAATGGAAGTCTTCACCTCTGTACCCTTATTCTCCTGGTAGCTTACCTCTCAACGCCATTTTCAGGAATTTCATTAGGAGATTTCAACAGCGCTCTCACAATACAAGCCCAGCTAATTGGTGTGGCCATCTTCAAAATCAAACTATTTGGAAAAGGCAGCATGTTCTTATGGAACTACTGAGCATGATGAGTAAAGGCTCACATGAAAGAAAGACTTTCAGCAGTAAAAGCTACTGACATCTTGACAAATTATTTTGAATGTGTTTTCTTTATTCCTTGTGAATTACCAAGGTTATATAAGTTAGAATATAGGAGAAAATGAGTTGTTTCCTTATTTTTCTTCTTTCCAGGGATAAAAGAGTCAGTACAGAAGATAAAAATCCCATGGTCAGGAGTGTGACTTTTTATGAATTGAATTCTAAGAATAGAATCACTGCAACTGGAATTGCAAAAGACAGAGACAGAAAGAGGAGTGCACATTAAGCAAGTGGCTCACCTCAGTATCTTTGGCTGGGCTTTTAGTGCAATGAGTTGGCTCATTTTCAGGGCCAACTTTGCATTGCCTTCAAATCAACAGGTGTATTAAAGCTACATGGACCATGATTTGCTTTTTCCTGAGAGGATTTGATTACATTGTCCTTCACTCTCTCAATAGGCATAAACATGTTTACCACCAAAACTAATAACCCAGTTTTTCTTATCATCTGGAAATATCCCAGCCTTTATCAGTTGCCTTAGGAAATGCCACTAAAATGTGTCAGGTATATAGTAATGAACAACCTGAAATGAAGGCAAAGACACCCAAAATGTGACACTTTTGCTCTTTGCCATGTGTTATTGACCTTGTACTTATCTTATTATATCACAGAATCTGTTAGTTTACGTTGTGGGCTTGACTACTTTTTATTGTAGCAAAATTAAGCACTTTGTTAAGCATTTACCTTTGGTCTTCAAGGTTTGCTCCTCATCACCACTTCTCTACACAGAGACCTGCTTATAGTCATAGAACATTTTGCAATTTGACTCAAGATCCCAAAGTTTCCTTTGAAGCTCTGGGCCTTGGGCTCCAATGCGGTCTCTGCAGTCCTGACCTGATTTTCTTTCAAATCCCTTTGGCTATGTATGTGTCTACTGTCTGCTGGCAGATTTATTCTGAATCTTCAGGCTTAAATGCATTTTTCTCAGGAAAAGTTGGCCATAACGTTGCATTAATGAAGCTTGTTCATTTAGGTTATGTGGGGTTCTTTTCTTCCACTGATGTGCATATTTAGCTCCCATTAATGGTGAATTATGTGATCATGTTGACAGAAGAATAGATCCCTTGGGCTCCATGTGTAGAGTAGATTTGTTAATTGGGAAGTACTTAAAAACAAACATACAAACAAACAAATACCCCCACAAATCAGGAAAAAAATAAACATGTCTTTGGAAAGAAAAACAATTTTTTGCTGACTTGGATAGTAACTGCTTTGGAGAGGACGCCAAAGTATAGTTTCCAAGTATTATGGGATGTTTCCCCCAGTATAAGACATCAAGAAAGATGTGTACCATAAGTTGTCCCAGCCTCCTGATTTTTCTCTCAATTTCTTCTTGCCACAGTCTCCTCAGATAAAAACAATTTTATTTGTAGCTACACTGCCTGTGATGAAGAAAGGGGTATCATCCCCTTTTCCTGCCAGAGCATCCCTTTGCAGACACAAATGTACACCAGCCGTGCTCTTATCTCAATAGAGCCTCGGCTCGGAGGACTTTCTCTACTGGCCTTTAATTGTCTTCAGTGACTGCTCCAAAGATCCTGGCTAATTTAAGATCCCTTCCCTGCTATTTCCTCAAATTTGGTTGTAGCAAATGTTCAAGCCTCCAGACTTCCTCTGGACAGCTTGTTTCCCTGCTCCCGGGCTGTCTCATGATGATTATCGTGAACTGGAACATGTGAGTGATAATTTTACACACACCATCCACATAACATAGGGTCAGTTTTCTGAGTCATCCTGTTCCTTGTATGGCATGTGACACTGCATTGCAGTTTATTTGCATTTCGTGGACTCTTTGATTCAGTTGAAACACATGAATAATGTTCATTATGAGGCACAAAAGACTCAGGTCTGCTCCCAAAAAATGTTTTCTGTCTCACCGAGGCTTCCTCAGGATTAGATAACCTGAACTGGTGTGACAACCTGCACAGATGGTGTTGGCAGCTGTGGGAACCAGGTGCAGATTTGGACCGGCTTCAGGAGGTTGACGGTATTGTTACCACTATGTACACACTCTCCAGAGAGGGGCACAGAAGAAAAGGAGAGTGGGCCGGAATGCCAGCTGTCCCTAGGGTCTGCTTGGGTTGGCACACTGCTGATGTGACCTTCTTGTCACCTGTATAAAAGCCTGGCCTTGTCACTGCCTCTCCCAGCCCTGAGATGTCACAGGAACCACAGTGGGGATAAAGACAGAAAGTTAAATACTCATCAGAAGCATAGAAAATAGTAAGCAAATGCTCCTCTCTCCCCTCCCTATCCCAGTCTCAATTAGAGATGCAAATATATTCAAATGTTCTGCCTGATACACCCTAGGGTGGTGCTGGGAATGTGCTGCCCTAGGCAAGATGGGGAAAAACCCACCTACCCTGTCACAGCAAACAGACCCTCCCATAATAGAGTCACTAAAACATTTCGCTGCCCTAGGCAACCACCTGCTCTTCCTGCAAAATCCATCCCAGGCACAACTTAATTCCTCTCTGCCCAGTGGATCCATATCATAGACAATCTAAGGTCAGGCAGAAAAACAGTTTAAATGCATTCTAATATAAAACTGAGTGTTTACCCCTAAAATTGCCTTTATGCTATTCTTGTGAAACCATGGATATTTAGTAGTTCTTTGCATTACTGTCATATTTTCTGTAGGATTACACATTCTAGGTGACTAGTTAAGGAGAAAAAAAAGAATGATGCTTGAATAAGATTTTTACCAGAAACAAATTTTAGCTCTTTCCCTGCTTTCTATCACACCCAAAGGTAGTCAATATTAGTAGGCATAAATAAAGATAAAAGGGACATAATCGGAAGCACTTGATTCTGATGAGTCTAGGAAGGAAGAAAAAGTAGGAGAGAGTTAGAAATAAAAGAAAAAGGAGGGATGTGGGCTTGAAGAGAGGAGAATAAAAGATCAGCTGTGGCATCACCTCACTTCAGTGACACTGCCTGGCCAGAGTGAAGAGGCTCAGGCTTTATTGGGGAACAGTCCTGTCACCCCCTCAAGCCATCCTCAAAGGGATCCTTGCAGTAGCATGAGCATGATTCAGCGTGAGCTGTCCCCTCTATTTTCTGTTCCCAAACTCCTCTAGCCTGTGCTTTCAAGGGGTTTTAAAAGCTGAGGTCAGACACCTGTTCTACAAATTATGACTGCTATGGAAAGTGGCTTTTATAACCTCAGTAAAGAGCTGATGTATACAGGAAATTCAACACCCCCGAAGCTCCACGCCTTTCTGACACACCGATGCCTTGTATTCTGATATGTCGGTTCAGAGTCATGTTCCAAACCCTGAAAGTCAGGGGTTGAAATGACAACATTTCCCAGTCCACAAGCCTCCTTCATCACGTTGGTTGGGTAGTGTTGCTATAGTAACCTCCAGCCTGTTTTATGATACTCGGATGGTTACAGAGCACAGGACAATGGAGAAAAGATCAGGTTGCAAGGCCAGCCGCCTCTGTCAAACATCCTGTGTGATGAACACCTAACTTCCCAGCACAGAGTGGTTTCCTCCGCTGGGGAAGGAGGAGAGTACACAACGCCACAATACAACACAGGTTTGCAAATATTGATTGCAAACATCATCAAATCATCGTGTTTGAACTGTACTTTTGTCTTTCTGAGGCGCTGAGTCGGTTCCCTATTCTTCACAACTATTGTCCTAAGTGTCGAAGAGAAGAAATGCCATCTGTGAAATTATACTTTTGTGTTTAGATGGAAGAATAGACACAGTGACTGAAAAACACCGCCTTCATTTTCCATCTGCCTTTTTGCATAGCTGTCTTTAGTGAGCAGCAGGAAGCAGCTAAACTAGCCCCGGTTGGTCAACTGCCAGCAGCAGGCTGGGACTCCAGGGAAGAGGGAGGCAGGAAAAGTGAAGAGCACGTAGACGTGCTGAGGGATGCCGTGGCCTCCACACAGTGTTCTAATGGCCACAACCACTATTTGGATCAAAGAAGAAGTTAGGCAGTACTTCTTGGAAAATTAAATTGACTCAGAAAAATTAAGAACATTACACTTTAGGTTGAACCATCTGGTTCAGAAACAGATCCATTCTTTGATTTTAAAAGGCCACAAATAGTCTGTTTTTGAAACATAATATTTATGCCATGATTATGGTCATGTCCAGCACAAACAGGAAAGGAACCTGATTAAATTTAATGTGAAAATGATTACCTGTTTGTGGCTTACATCACTATTACGTCAACAGCTTGTCATCTTGCAGGATGAACAATTTGGTACATTAAAAAAAATCTAGGATCATTGCGAAAGCAAAGTGATTGTTAATTAAGATTTGAAGCAATAACAGAGATGAGAGCTTATGACTCATTCAGGTCAAAACAGATTATGAATCTTGAACGTCGGCATTGATAATATGGCACACATTGTTTTCTAAAGGCTACATAGATGGATAGTTCACTGTGCTTGCTTAAGAGCTAACTAGCTGTGGGCTCTGGGCTGCTCAGCCTCTCAGGGACCCTCTTGTGTATCTGTAAAATGAAGGACTGGGCATTGGTGATTTTCCATCTCTTCTGTACTTAGAATCATATGGGAAGTATTTTTTAAATATATTTTTTATTGATTTCAGAGAAAAAGGGAGAGGGAGAGGAAGAGAGAGAGACAGAAACATCAATGATGAGGGAGAATCATGGATCAGCTACCTGAGCCCGCAACCCAGGCATGTGCCCTTTGACCGGAATCAAACCAGGGACCCTTCAGTCCACAGGTCAATACTCTATCCACTGAGCCAAACCAGCTAAAGCTTTGGGAAGTATTTTTAAAAACAAGATGTTGGAATCCAATCCCAGACAAATTGAATTAAAATCTCTGGGCGTGAGACCCAAGCGTTCGCATTTTTCTATAGGCTCTCTAGATATTTCCAACTGCACCCAGGATTTAGAACTACTATACTAGACAAACCCAAAATCTCTATTAATACTAAAATAATGTGTTCTGTGGAGTGGTTCTCACAATTCAGGGTGCATCAGAATCATCTGGAAAGCTTGTTAAATCACAGATTGCTCAGCCTACCCCTTCAAGTTTCTAATTGGGACTTAGTAATTTGCTTTTCTAGCAAGTTTCTGAGCAGTACCGATGTTATTGTTTAGGAACCGGGCTTTGAGAACCTCAGTACCAGAGTGTATTTACACAAAAATACACATCTTAATGCACAGCACAAAACAACTTTACAATTTAATGGTACACATGGTAGGCTGGTGGTATAATTTTGCAACTCAATGATTTTAAATTGCAGAATCTCCAAATCAAATGATTGCATTTTTGTAGTTGGTTAACAGTGACACAGTCACACTGGTATGAAGGTGTGACGTTTCCTGAAGATATACTTTCCTGAGGGGTCTGATAGGCAGTTCTTGAGCTTCTTTGCCTTCAATTTCTGATCAACTCTGGACCATGCCCAGTGAGTGACAAGGCTTGCAGTAGTTGGAGCCACACTGAGGTGATTCAGAGGCTCTAAGTAAACCATTATCAGCGCAGTTTTGTTGTTATAACATCTGTCCAGGACCAAAATATCTCTAATGCATCCAAGGCACTGGGGTCATTTTGTTCTCCCAGTGCTGCTCCGCTAGCACCATCTCCAGAATGAAGGAACCATCCATCTACAATGGTAGAACCTGTGGATCTTTCCTATGATGCCCATACACTGAGGCTTTGCATTTTCATTGCTCAAGTCTTAACCAAAAACTGGCAGACATTTGGTTTTCCTGCCATGATCTCTGCTCTTGTTCCTATTTTACTCATTGGCCTCTGGTCTCGGGTTTAAGGCTAGCATAAACATAATAAAAATAGTGCAGCCTCATTTGTACTGTTTACCATAACTTCCTAGTTCCCCACTTCTGGATACCTGGGAAGCATCACATTTTCTGGTCTTGCCATGGCATTTGGGCCATGTGAAGGTGAATTATGCTCTATGTGCCCTTGTCCTTGTCGGATTGGCCATTTGATTGCTGTTATGAAAATCCTGAAGAATGGCCCTTTCCTTCTGTCACCTTTGTAAGCAATGATTTTTTATTTTATTTTTAGAGTCTCAGTTGCGGAATGAGAATTATGCTGGTATGAGAGGACAGGCCCCAGATGGTGGGCGATAGGCAAGAAGAGTGAGAAATAAACCCTGCAGTTGTGAAGTCTCAGAGACCCCCAGGTTGTTTGCTACTGCAGCCAAATGGAAAGTATCCTGACATAAACTCCATGAGGTCATATTGCCTTTGCATATATTCATGCCAGTGATGAGCTATTCCAGTCCTGTGAAGTCTAGGGCACTATTAGTATCTCTGCTCTCATCTCTTCTTTTGGTATACATTCCTGCCTTTTTATTTCCACCAGGATTTTGACATTTGCTACTACTCTAAAAATCTGAATACTAATGAAGCTCTTTAGTTTAAAACTAATGTCGAGAAGAGAACATCCAGTTCAAGCTGTGTTTTCTTAATTTTCACAGTTAATTTTTCCTCAAGACAGTGTCACATGGTAACAGATGCAGAAGAGACCTTAGGAAGACTGGTGGACTTTGATTTCAAAGGTCTGTAAGAGTTTCGACAGATTGTCAGATTCTAAACCAGCCCATGCTCTGGACTCTGTAGATTCTATGGTTTCTGATCTGTGCTGAAAAAAGGACCACGTGGTGATAAATATACACCTAGTGTCCTCTGCCCTGCTGCTTCTTTCTATAAGGCTGATTCACCACCACAGCTGGTTCTCTGAATAACAAGTTTGGAGGAAGAAGTGTTTTGAATTAGGATAAGACTTGTACATTTAATATGGGATTCAACCAGATGTCCTGATGTCATAATTTTCTGAGTGTTTCCTATATGCTAGGCTAGGTGAGTTAGGAGCTTGGCATGAGTCAGTGAACCTTCTGTGAGATAGAAATATTGATTCCCATTTTATAGATAAGGAAACTGAGCCTCAGGAAGAGCAGGCATGTTCAGGTCAACAGCAGGGGTAAGTTTGGAATCCAGGTCCACTTGAATACAATCAGGTACTCTTTTAAGGACCTGTGTGGAGACCTAATACTTCTTAGATTTGAGAAACAGAGCCCCATCTAGATACCGAACCAGTGGAGGAGTTTCTGTAGTTACCCAGCTCTAACTACTAATATCGCCTCTCTTCGGGAAATTTAAGTCAGAGATAATGGTGGGTGAGGGTGTGACTGGGTAAGGAGAAGAAAAGTTTATCCAAATTATATTATATTAAAAATGGCTTATTATAGACAATGGGAAGAGGAATGTGCTAAATTGACCAATTGCTCTAAAAGAGAGACATAATTGGTTCCTCTTAAATATACAAATATGGAACCAAAACCTACATTATCTTACCATATTTCTGAATTTGAAAGTGCACCTATATGCCTAACATTCAAGCAACATTATTTTTTTTCTTTCGCCAAGAATGTTGGACGTATCCCATAAATTTACAAATAAGTGGAGAATTCTTAATAGACTATAAGATCTGACTTCTGCAAGAGGTTTTAGTAAAAGTCCAAACTATAGTCCTGGGTATGGGAATTTAATGTTCTTTCCAAAGCCTTGAATGAGTGTAGACTTACCCCAAGCAGTTATCATAAATAATAGCTCCTGTGACTATTCTTGTTAGTGACAATCCATGGAAGATTATTTTCTCTGAAGTCATTCTGTCTAATTGACTTTAGAGATCAGTAATGGGCACTTTCAAACTGTAGCCAAAATGGAAATCATGACCCACTCAGCCGTGCCATAGTGGGAGCAAAACAGAGCAGCCTCCATAGAGTACAATTATCTTAGTCTAATTTGCAGGGGCATATGTCTAGTTTCATTTTCTCCCCAGATAATCCCATACGACAAAGCTTCTACAATGGAGAAAATTCTACAGTGGAGGATAAGAGGCCAAGCTGTGCTCTGAGGATTCACCTGTGGGATGGCAGGCTCCATGTCCGGGTGCTGTTTGCCTAAGCTTCAAATTCCACGAAGGAGAGAATGCAGCCCAACCCCAGCTCCCTCTCAAAGTAGGAAATGTCTAGCTAATTATCAGCTTCCATTTGACCAATTCATTTGAGAAACAAAATTAATGCTTGTGAAATGTGGGAGGCATCTTTGTTACCCTCTAAAAAGACTTGCTCATCAAAACTTATTATCTACAAAATAGAAATAAACCCAGATAAAGGTCTTAAAAATGATTAGGGCAGGAGAAAGGAGAAAAAAATCAATCCTTTGCACTGAACCAACGTGGAAAATAAAAATTGTTTTCAATTTCCATCTCTGAATAGTTGAGTTTTACATACAGTTTTGGTTTATTTGGAGAAGGAAATTACTTTTCAAGCTTCTGTTACATTTTGGAAGTGAAGGAAACAGCTGAAAGTGAGAAAACAATATTCATTTGTGTGAACGATAACAATTGGCATTCAATTCTCTAAAAAGGAGAAAACTAGTGTCTTTACTGAGTCTCTAGTTGACTAACCAGAGGTGAGGTTGAGAATATACCATATTCTTCTAGCCACAATACGTTACAACTTAAAATGATGTTTAGTGATACAGAAGTGCAACCCAAATAAGTATGAGCCAGGCAGCTTTTGGGAGAAATCATGGCCATACATCCAGAGGCCATTCTGCAGACTGCCATATCTGTGCTCTGTCTGCCAAATGCTGTATTCCTTTGGACTGACTTTATGCAAGCAGATCAGCAGAAGCTGAGCACACCCTGCTCCAAGCTCAGTGGGGCATTGACATTTATGGGATGATAATTTTGGTCAGTTGAGCTATTTATATAGCCTAGAACCAGTTTCTATTATTTAAAGAGATAATAGTTTAAAATGTGTAGGAAGTTGAATTTTTTACCTTCTATTAACAGAATATGCAGTTCAGAAGTACCCCAATTTTAGCCACATACACACAACTGACTAATTAGGGGATGACAAAGTATTATAATTTCCTCTTGCTTGTCAAATATTCCTGATTCAGTATAGTATTTTTTTCTATATTTCAACATAACCAAAGAGTAAAACACTCATTTATCATTAACAAATTTTCATTATTGTCTTGCCTCTCACTAGAACTCATACAATTATTTCCAGTGATGATGTCTGAATCTGGGTAGAGAAACATTTGAAAACATTTTAGATAATTTTGGTATTCCTCCCACTTCAGCCATAGACAAAACTTTTCAGCTTTTGTAAGAATTAGTGTACTAAGTGCATAGTTACCTAATACATTGAAATAGAACTGATGAACTAATGAATATGATGAATACTCTCCTCTTCCTCCTCCTCCTCTTCCTCCTTCTCCTCCTCCTCCTCTACCTGCCGCTGCTGCCGCCTCATCCTCCTCATTCTCCTCCAACTCCTTCTTATGTCTAGCAATGAATGAAGCATTAATGGCTACAAGTCAATGCACCAGGGTAACCCTACATGACAGTAGATGCGTTTTTGGCGCTTCTGTTGAGACACACCATGGTGTTCTGCCATGGAATGCATTTGTGCCTTTTATTTTCCACCTGAAATTGCACCCTACTTTCAGAACACTGCCTTCTACAAAATGGAAGAGAGTTTTGTTTTTTCCATTTATTTTGTATTAGCCATTAGTAAAATAGTACATAGGATAGCTTCTTTTTATCATCTTGACTGCCTCTGTCTAGTCATCCCAAATGCCTTCTATAATGATAGTTATGAAGAGCAAATAAAGATTCTGGTTGCCTACAGTAGCTAGAAAAAAAGGAAAACCACAAAATGAAAAATTTCTCCACTCGTATGGCTTCTTGATTTTACATGACTCTAAAAAGCTGATTTAATATATTATTTCCCCAAATGTACTAGATATCTTTCCAAATTAGCCAGAAGTTTTTGCATTCCACATGAACAACCTATTCACTGTACTACCAAGAAATTAATATGTATCAATATGCTCCCTTGGTATTCAAGAAGCATCCCAATTGTTATTATTCAGTATGAACTTTAAAATAACAAAATAGCCATTTGGTTTACTTAGAAAGGGGTGGGGGGAGAGATTTATTTTAAGGGATTAGCTCACAGGATTGTGGAGGAACACATCCAGAATCTACATGGTAGACTGGCAGGCTAGAGACCCAAGGGAAAATTGCACATATGGTCATTTCTGACTTTAGCATCATCAGTATTATTATCTCCTAATAAGAGGCTCAAATCACAAACATGCCTTTAATGACTCCCCAGGAAGATCCTAAACAGATGCTGAGGGTTCTCCTTGAAGATCTGTATACCGTGGATCCCACCACACAGGGAGGGGCTACTCAAGAGGTGCTCCCAAGACCCAGAACCCAGCTGTGTTGGGATCTAAAGCCTCATTTCCAATGTACAGTTCTCAGCAAGAACCATGACTCATCTGGTGGATGAACTGAACATTTTTTTCCTACAGAGTCTGGGACATAGCAGTCTTACCTGAATCGTATGCTTGTAGTTTTTCATAAACTTTTACCACTGGACATGGGAGAATTAAGAAATATACCAGACACACTATTCCCTGCTTCTACTGTGTAGAAGCAACCCACTTTCCCTTTAATAATCAAGATTGATTATCCCAGCCAGTACAGTAATATCCTCCTTTGACTGGCATTGGTTCACTGGCATGAGAAGCAAAAGTGGTCAAGAGACAGTCTCAACTTTCATTTAATGGAACCATTGTGGGCCCTAGAGGAGGCATTTCTTCCTTGCAAACTAAGATCTATAAATAATTAGAGTCCAAAACTGCAAAGACAAGACATTATAATTTTAGCAGTAGGGTAATAGAGGGGAAGGGAATTAGGGATTCAAGTCTACCCTGATTCCCAGACCCCCAGACCTGATCCTGGCTAACAGAGAAACATGACCATATCTTGGTTGACAACTGAGAGAACATATTATCACATCCTGTAAGACAGGAGCCCAGCGACACACTGTGTGGTCACCCAGTTGCACCATAACTAACCTTTCAACAAGCTATTAAACTGCCTTATCAGGTCAGCTGATTCAAGGTGATGAGGTATTTGATAAGTGAATTCCATGAGCAAGAGAAAATTGCTATACTTTGCTTGTGGTAATATGAGTTTCCTAATCAGAAGTCATGCTGAAACATGAACTATGACTCTACTGACCAGAATATAATGTAACCCTGAGATATGAAAGGATAGGCAGATTGCTGGCCCTACCAGCTGAAAGCAGCATCAGCCTCTGGTGGTCCTTATTAACAGGTCTAGAAAAAAAATGCATCATCATATTAGTCACTATATGCTAGGTGCCCAGGAAGTGGAATGAAACCACATTTGGAATAGCAATTGTGGTTGGAGTCACCATTTGATGAATTTTATAATGCCCTGCTATCATTTCCCAAGGTATGCACAGGCCAAAGAGGTGAGTTGAATAAGGATCTGATAGGAATTGACATCCTTTGCATCCTTCTAGTACTTGATCATGGTACTAATCTCTGCTACTGTGACAGAAAGGTGGTATTTCATTGTTTTCATATTTTATTTAGTAGAGGAAGAGACCTTAATCACCATATTGAAATTAATCTTCTCTGGTTTACATATAGCTACTTAAAAGCTATGTCCATTTTATAAATATTTACTTTCTTTATAAAATATATATTTCTTGATACTTTTCAGTTTTTCAATATGATGATTTATCTTTCTTCAAGTCTGCAAGCTTTTTCTATTATTCCTTCAAATATTTCCTTATCCCCATATTCTCTAAATCTCCATTTGTAGTTTATTCTAGACTTTTTAAATATATTCTACATGATTTTAACAAAACAATCTGTGCTGTGTTTTGGATGAAATTTTCTATTATAGTATCCATTTTACCAATTCTCTTTTCAGCAGTGTCTACTCTACTATTTACCTCCTCTAGTAGAATTTTGATATCAATGACTGTATTTCATTTCCAATCAGTTATTTTTTATGTCTATTTTTATTTAATAATGTCCTCTTCTTGTTTTAGCAGTACTATTCCCTCCCATGTCTTTTATAGCATTTTATACACTTATTTTAGATTAATTTTAGGTTAATTATTTCTATTTTCTTTGGTACGAATTCTCCCAGTTATCAAATTTGATTACCAACTTTCATGACAATGGGATTCCTTGTACTCTGTGAATTTTGTTGAAGAGTTCCTTTTACACAGCAGATTTTCATGTTCATGTTTTTTTCTCCTCAGCCTGCTGCCATTCTACACCCTGAAGCTTGTCTTATTTTAGGAATTCTCAACCAGATTGTAGGTTTCCACACCTACCTGCAATGCCATCTAGTTTCCATTCTTGCAAAGTTGTCTCTTATTTGTCCATCTGCAATATCAAAGAGAGAGACAGAGTTTTTTCAGCCTCAATTCATTTCATATGGGTTATTTCCCACTCCTTGGTTTCACACAAAGCTTGTTTTTACTGTTTGACAATGCTTATCACCAATTCTTTCATGGCATTGAGGTCCCAGCTTCCGGTGTGCATATATAGGCCTTGCTTCCATAAATAACATGATTTCAGAGCTTACTTCTCTCTATTCTTGATCCATGGAAATTTTCTCTTGTTTTGGAGTAAAGATAGGTATAATTGCACATTTCATTTATTATTTTTATATATGGAAAAGAAATGGGAAAGATATCATTTCCTCCAAAATGTCATTTCCTATTCAATTTTCATTTATTTTGAATCAAGGAAACATTGCACCAACTAAAGTGATATAGGTGGCTGACTCTAGAGGCAAATCCAATTAATTAATTAATTTATATATATGGCATATATTTTCAGCACTCATAATGTGCCAGACTCTTATTAGTCTTTGGGTAACAAAGATTAAATAGACTGTCATCAATAAACACAACTCAAACTGACTTAAGCAAAGCCCTGGCTGGGTAGTTAGTTAAGTAGCATCCTGATATACCAAGGCATGAAAGGGGATGTAGAAATGCAATTTCAAAAAAAAGTGTTCAATACCTGGTCAGGTATCATACAGGAATCAACCAATGAATGCATAAATTAGTGGAACAACAAATCAATGTTTCTCTCCCCAACCAGGCCACCCCCCAAAAAAAACACAACAACAAATCAATTTAAAAAGCTGACATAAACAAACAAACAAAAATATTCTATTTATATCACTGAAAAGTCTTCAGGAATAGCTGGATTCAAAAGCTCAAAGTCCTGAAGTTTCTGTTTTGCATGTCAGCTTTATTATTGCATGTCTGGCTTTCTTACAGCAGAAAACATGTCCTGAGAATTCCAGGATTATATAGCTTTATTGTTCAGAAAGAAAGAGAGATACTCCCTCTCTCAAAGCAATCAGGGGTGTGCAATTTTTCAAATAGCAACAACTCTTCATTATTTTACTCCCTCAACCTCATACTCCTCTTTGTTCTATTGAACAAATACATTTTCTTTGAAAATGCATTTCTACATCTCCTTTCAGACATATACCTTACCTAGTTTATTGTATTATGCTTGTTTTCAAAATGTATATTTGAACTTCTTTTAAAATGTGGATTTCATTTTACTTATAGGGTTTTTTTCTGTGTTTCAAACTGAACACTGCAATCACTTGTTAAATGAATATTATCAATCTTTGGTTATTTTTGAGCATAAGGGTCTTCCTGCTATGTGATCCCACAGTAATTTCCATAAGGACAATGGCTGGGGGTGGGCGGTAAAGTCTTAGGCTTTAATGAGGCATAAAGAAAACTTGAAAACCCAATGAGTTAAGAAATGAGGAGTTTAGGTGTGAGAATCTCCTACTGGTGGCTGTCAGCCAGCCTCCCTCAGGTTTTCAGCATGCAGCTAAGTAAACAACGAAAGGCATGATCCAAATCTCTGAGCCTGGGGTCTTATTTTCATAATAATGGGGCCATGTGATATATAACTCTATCTACATATATAAAAGACTAATGTGCTAAGTGTCCTTCCCACTGTCTGACCGGTCACTATGACACACACTGACCACCAGGGGGCAGATGCTCAATGCAGGAGCTGCCCTGACATGCACAGAGAAATGGCACCGCGGACTTGGCACTGATCAAGCAACACTTGGCTTCCCCCAAGTGGGACACAGGCCTCGCCACTACCCCTGAGTGACAGCCCACCACTGCCATGGCACAAAATGTGGCCCACAGCCCGCAAAGGGTGGCTGCGGGCACTGGGTAATGATGTCACACTTTTGTTGACATTATGAAGCTAAAATTGTCGACAGAATATGTCTGAAGATTAACTATTGCCACAACGTACCTCTGAAGTCGAAAGAAGCTGGTATCATTGACAGAATGTATCTGAAGATCAACTATTGGCACAATGTTCCTCTGAAGCTAAAAGAAAGTGACATCGTTGACAGAATATGTCTGAAGAACAGTCAGCAACAAGTACTACCAATACTGGTAGGAACTGCCTTCATAATGAAAATGAGGTAAATGAGGATGCAATTATCGAACACAGTTGTGGTGGAATGACTGTCACATATCAATTTTGCCTATCCCTGAATTTCTCTGATGAAAAACCATCTGATGGAAATTTTACTTGATGTTGTAGCAAAGGCAACATTTTTCCAAATGATATATAAATTTTCCAGAATACCCAGCATATTTTTTAAAATTAATGATAAATGAAGATTCTGACAGTAAAAATTTCATGGAAAATATTTGTTGTTATTGTTTATTTATTAATCAATTTATATATTATTTTCATGCACATTATACTAATTTCCTTTCATCTCTGACACTTCTATTATAGAGAAGGGGCGAATAGCGATATTAAAATATTTCTTCTAATTAATTTCCTTTCAATGTGTACGAATTCATGCACTGGGCCACTAGTTCACTATATAAGGAGCGATTCTAGTAAAAGAATCTCTAGGCAGACTCTTTAAGTGGCATCTGACCCTAAAAAGGCACAGTCACTTGTCACCTCAATTTTCAATTGCAGTTCAGGGTGGAAGTGCAGTAACAAACACCTTCAGAGGTCTAGGAAGGTGAGAAGAGCCATAGAAGGTGCCAGGAGGGGTGAAGTACTTCAGGTCTGCAATGTCATGGCAGGATTCTTAGAGGAAGGGGCACTTGGCCCCTTGGGGGTTTCGTATTTGTGACTGTTATAAAATAAGAATAAAATGTAAGACACTTGTACATGCCAGCCCTGGTACCCTAAGTCCTCTATTCATGGCTGTAGTTATTCCTTAAGTATTCCTTAAAACACTGGAAATATTTTTGGTGCTGATGTGGGGGAATTGCCCACACTTTATCCTGAAGATGATCTAGAACTTTTTTCTAATATAGAATCTGGTCTCATTTCTACTTGTTTTGCTCTCAACAGGCCCTTGTTGTGGGGAAGGAGAGGTTTGCTTAATGAGAGAGATGTGTGCAATTTTGACTGGCAGTTAAACATGCCCTACAGTGGAGCTTTGTCCAAAGTTAACAATTATCTCAACACAATATTTACCTTATCAGGGGGAATTGTGCTGTTTGCCTGTTCCTTCAATGAGATCTCCTACTGAGCACAATTCAAAGCAGACAAGACAAATGTTAGCTCTTCAGAGAGCAGTGCTAGGGAGCAGGGAAATGATGGGAATCCACTTGTCTCTTGAGATATTCAGACCTTCATGACATATCTCACCACGGTCCTTCCAGTGAGTGTGTGATTGATCGCTCTGTGAATGCTGTGTCTACACCTATACCTTTTTCTTCCAAACTATGTCAGGCAATGTGGTAAAGCCCTGATCATTTTCTCCGGCTAAGAACAAGTGACATTTTCAGAAAACATTACCAAGAGGTGACTGTATTGACTATTTCTATTGATTATATTATCCAAGTGTTTGCCCAACCTCCCCTTAAGTTAGTGTAATGTAAACCAGACCTAGGATGTGGGGCACATGGCAAATCATAATCGAGGTCAGTTTGAAGCTACCAGAGAGAGCAATTGACAGAATCATAGCAGCCACCACTGTGTCTTTAATATTGACCCTACAAGCAGGGTTTTATATCAATTTTACAAAAGCAACTAAAACCTCTGACTTTTCACCTAATTTCTCAATTATTTTAAGATGGAGAGGGCCAACAGTAAAATTGCTGTCCTCTTTTTCTAAAATACTTATATGTCTTATTTGACTATGGTATGCTGCATACAAACTTGAATGGTGACCATGAAATCCTTCATTGATCTATAGCCTGTCAGGCCCCAAACTGACCCTCAGAAGAAATAGCCTCTCCCTCTCTCAGTGAGGGCTCAGCTGTGAAAGATACAAAAAATATGACAGTATACTACTTTTATGAAAGAACTTAAAACCTGGATGAGAAGATTTATGGTCAAGAAGTAATTAAGGAATAATATAATTTAGTAGATAGTGAAGCACTTTATGGACTATAAATATGACTAGATTTATGAGAAGATGTTTAATGAGAGCTGAATAAGAGAACAGTCTTTTATGCAAGAAAGTGAATATTGAGTTGGATTTGACATACTTTTATTCCATATATATATATATATATATATATATATATATATACTAGTATACATATCTTTGGCAATATTATTTATGCATAAAATACAACTAATATAACACACACAAAACTGCCATGCACAGTACACGCGCACACACACAGAAACACACACACAGCACTATATGGTTCAACAACACTGAACTACTTTAGTACTCAAAAAAATGACATGATGCCTCAGAGTTTTATTATACTAATCACCAA